>NC_045453.1:57753296-57803429 GCF_002776525.5 Piliocolobus tephrosceles | reverse complement strand
TTTTTTTTTTTTTTTTGAGATGGAGTCTCACTTTGTCACCTAGGCTGAAGTGCAGTGGTGCAATCTCGGCTCACTGCAACCTCTGCCTCCCGGGTTAAGAGATTTTCCTGCGTCAGCCTCTGCAGTAACTGGGACTAGAGGGGTGTCCCACCATGCCAGGCTAGTTTTTTGTATTTTTAGTAGAGATGGAGCTTCACTATGATAGCCAGGATGGTCTCAATCTCCTGACCTTGTGATCCACCCACTTTGGCCTCCCAGAGTGCTGGGATTACAGCCATAAGCCTCTGCACCCAGCCTAACTTGTTGGTTTTATTGGACAACTGAGGAACTATTGTGGACTAGACTGGGTTTGATTTATGAGTGGGGTAGTACATTTACTGTGCTTCCTGAGTACTCAGTGACCTCTTATTTCTAAGTACAGTCAAGTCTTTACCAATCACACACAAAAGTACATTTGATAGAGGTTGTAAGTGGTTCAGTAAATTCAGTTCCATTTCTGGGGACAGAGCTTGGATCTCATGCTGTGATGAATCACAGTGATATCTTCTTTAAGTATGAGAAGAGTATGCATAAAACGATTAGGCCTTCCATGCCCATGGGCCCTTTTAAGGGAGATTGTATCACCGTCAGTGATAAGGGATACAGGCGCCAGCTGTGAGCCCCCAACAGACCCAAGGGTAGACAATGTACAGGCTGGCCATGAGAAAATACGTGCACGAGGCTCTGCTTAATGAAATGACGTGAGTAATTAGGACAATCTAACAATCTCTCCATAGAATGTCACCAGGAAGTCAGAGAAAAAAAAAGCCAATAGATAGTAAGGGGAAAAATAAGAAGATAAAAGGAATGACAGAAGCAGAGACCAAATGAGAGGCTGAGTTACAGCAATGATGGAGAACTCTTTGTGTTGAGGGGGTCACCATACAACTCAGTTCCTGAAGCTGCCTCTCAGGCCTTTTGAATGGATCTCTGTCCCTTTGCTATGATTAAAAGAGCTTACTTTGCATAGAAAATTTATCAAAATGGGATCTCTAGCCAAATCAGTCAGTAAGACTATGCTTAACCCAGTGCTTCTAGGATTTGAATGTGTACAGTTCACTTGGGGATCTTGTTAAAATGCCCCTTCCGATTCAGTAAATTGGGGTGGGGCTTGAGATTCCAGTTTCTAGAAGCTCCCAGCTGAGGCTGATGCTGCTGGGCTGGTGGACCACATTTTGAGAAGCAAGGGCCTGAACAAACACCACACACACATGCGCGTGCACACACACACACGTGCATGCACACACATGTGTACCCGCACATCATTCATCACCAATTAAAAGATTTGGCACGGAATTTATCTGAAGTCCCATGGATAACCACTAGATGATTAACTAAACTTGTTACTTTTCACTTTGCTCCACTATAGAGCTAGAAAAAGAAAATGATGACATTAAAAAAGAGCAAATGCTTCTAATTTATTTTTGGCACAAGGTCTCAGGTTATGTTAAAAATTAATAATAAAGACTCTAACTTAGTAATTTTTTTATACTTTAGAGCAAGAAAATTTAGTGTTTAAAAAACTACAAGAGTTTATTTAGCCTTCTGAAATTGTATCTTTAAATGTCTCCCAGGGGAAGAATCATAGAACAGTGGGGAAGAAATGGATTATTCAATAAATGGTGCTGGGAAGATAGTTTAGCAATTTGGAAAAAAATCAATTTAGAGTCTCATCTTATTGTACGCTAAAATAAATTTTAATGGACTAAGGAAACAAAGATGATAAAAAAAGACTATAAAAGCACAAAAAAAATCTCTATTGGGGAATACTTGGTAAGGTTAAAAAAGTTGAACGAAATCATAAAAGAAAAGTTACAAATTTTATTAAATAACAGTTAAAATTTCTGTCTGTAGCTCTTCTTGTGTCTACCCAACAAAAATCAAAATGGTTATGAAAGAGTATAAACACTACCACAATTGAAAGACAGAATAGTTCTATTAACTCTATGCGTTTGTCAAAAGTCACAGAACTGTAAAAGTGAAAACTTTACATAAATTAAAAAATAAATCACAAAAAGGATATAAAAGAAAAATAGCCACTGAAAACACATAAACGTTAAAATACCAATCAATCAACTGGTAAAAAAGTATTTGAAATATGCACAACGAACTAAAGGTGGATGCTCTTGATACATAAAACTCATGCTTGATTTGGTAAGCATGGTATTAATATCTCAACAGGCACATAGATGAGCAGACAAGTCACCAAAGAGAACATTTAACTATCTAAAATAATAAAATGCAAATCCACTTGTCATTGGTGTTTTATGTCCCGCCCCATCAAATTAGTCCAAAATAAAATAATAATGATAATTCCTGATGTAGGTGAGGGTGTACTGCAGTAGGCTAATGGCCTCCAAAGATATTCATGTCCTAATGTCTGGAAGCTATGAAAATTTCTGTCTCCGTTCATTTTATATTGCTATAAATGAATACCACAGACTGGGTAACTTACAAAGAAAATAAATTTATTCCTCGAAAGTTCTAGAGGCTGGTATATGAAGGTACCAGCATCTGGTCTTCTTGCTGCATTATCTTGTGCTTTCTTGCTGTCATCCCAAAGGTGGAAGGAAGAAAGGGAAGAGAGTGTGAAAGAGGGAGGGGAAGGGGGCTGAACTCATCCTTTTATCAGAAACTCACTCCTGCAATAACTAATTTACTCCAATATGAAAGCATTACTCCAGTCATGAAGTCAGGGCCCTCATGACCTCATTATCTCTTAAAGGTCCACCTCTCAATGCTGTTTTATTAGGAATTACATTTCCAACACTTGAGCTTTGGGGGACACATTCAAACCACAGCAGGCATTTTATAAGACAAAAGGGATGCTGCAGATTAAGTTAAGGATTCAGGGATGGGGAGATATCCTGGAGTACCTAGGCAGGTCCTCAATGTAATTACAGTGTTCTTATAAGAGGGAGGCAGAGAGAGATTTGTCTATAGAAGAATGGCAGGAGATGTGATGATGGAAGTAAGATGTTGGAGTAATGCAAGGAAGGGGTCACCAGCCAAGGAATGCAAATGGCCTCCAGAATTTAGAAAAGGCAAGGAAATAGATTCTCACTTAGAACTTCCAGAACGAACCATCCCTATGACACCTTGACTTTATCCCAGTGAAACTGATTTTGACTTTCTTGCTCCTCGAAGCCATAAAAGAATAAATCTATGTGATTTTTAAGCCCCAAAATTTGTGATAATTTGTTACAGCAGCAATTGGAAACTAATACATGCAGTAAAACAGCCTTTCTCATACATTGCAAATAGGAGTGTCAACAATGCAACATCTTCTGAAACATTTTCATAATATGTAGGAAAAGCTATGGAAATTTTGTATCTAATGATTTAGTGATTCCATATCTGGGAATCTATTTTAAGGAGACAATTAAATGTAATGAAAGCAGCTCTCGTGTGAAAATGTTTGTCATTATCATAATGCAAGAAACTTGAAATAAATTAAATGTTCAACAGAAAAAGATTGAATAAAATTATAAACTATCTGAGAATAGATGAGTGTTAATCTATAAAATATTTATATATACTTGTAATATGGGGAAACACTATATTATATAAATACTGTATGAATAGCAAAAGTCAAGCTAAAAGATTATATATACATCATGATCTTGAATTTGTAAAAATACATAGAAATGAGATTGAAAGAATATAGGCTAAAGATTTATTGGGTGAGAATAATTATTTTTAATACTTTAACTGCTCTGTCTTTTCAGATTTTCTATAATGAGTGGGTATTAATTTTATAGTTAAATAATTATTAAAATCAGTAATTGGAAGTGGAGGGCAGAGGTCTTGTATCTTGAGCCTGGTGTTATGGCCAAACCTTGGAAGAGGTAGGTCTGAAGAGGTTATTTTGGGTCAAGGCAGAGAGTTAGGGAGAAGGAGTACTCAGGTCTCAGGGGCCCGGCTGGTGCAAGTGGGAGTGACAGAATAGTGAAGGGTGACAGTCTATTAAGGAGGGGAGGTGGCTTTGATCGAGGAGAGAGCTATGGAAACTGATTAGCAGATTTGAGAAAAATTAGATTTCACTGCTTCGAAAAATGTCTTGTTAGAAAGAGGAGTGGAGTAGGCACTGTGGATTGTCCACCCAATATCCACCACCCTTTCCATTTCCTGGCAGAACCCCAACACTGTGCTGGTATCCCCCCTTCCTCCTCTACTCAGTCCACATAAGTAAGTAAAGGGCACACACCCCAGACTTAGCTGGGGACAGGAAGGGAGTGGGGTGGTTCTGACTAGTCTAAGCCACTCACAGAAAACCTATCCTTTCTTTCTCAATATATGTCTGCAGAACCCATATTTAAGTTCCTGCCATCACAGAGCTTAGAATAATGTCTCATAATCAATAAATGCTCACTAAATGTTGTTGAATGGAGCAATCAGTCCTTGGCATTCCCCTAGCAACTGTTACTTGTCTGAGAGTAGAGATATGACCTAATTTGGTCTGATGAGGCTGAAGGGAAGGACTTTAATTGTCAGATGAAAGGTTCTCTGTGTCCTCCAGACTTTGAACAAAGGACACTACCCCACTTGCTGCTGGGTGCCATCTTGCCACCTTCAGGAGCGTAAGAACAAAGTCCTCACAGAGGAGTCAGAGCCTAAGGAATCTCCAAGAAATGGAGTCATAGCTTACCCTACCTCTGTCTTTCCAGTTACGTGAATTAACATATTTCCTTTTTATTTAGGACTCTTTGTGTTGGGATTTGTCATGTAGGGTGTAATAAAAGTCCACTGTTTTTTTTTTAATGGCAAACTTCAATATATTTAGAATGTCTAGAATTCCAATTGTTCTGGGTCAGACACTCTGTGGAACACCAAAGTTATACAAGTGGTTCATAATCAAGTCCAGCTTTTTATGCAGAGATGGAACTAGTTGCTCATCAGATTGACAGGAAGGGATAGACATCATCTTTTTGGTCTTGGAAAGGGTGTGTGAGTGGTTGTTTTGTTGGGTAAGCATGTGGCAAAGAGGAGCTTCTTGTCCTGGGCCAGGGCATGCATCAGTCAGGATGGGTAACTTTACGCTGCAATAACAACTCCAACAACAAAGGTTTATTTTGTGTTACACTACACGTCCATCATGGGTGGGTGAGTAGGTGGGCTCTGCTCATTGCATCTCTCATGGACCTTGGTTGATGGAGTAGCCACAATCTCAAATGTTGCTGGTTTCCTTGCCAAAGGAAAGGGAAAACCTTGGAACGGTGTTATGCAGGTAATGAAACACACCATCTGAGAAGTGATATGCAGAGCCAGCTTCATGGGCATGCAACTCTTGGGCAGTCACACAGAGCTCCATTCTCAGAAGCTTGTTTTAATGCTCTGCTGTTGCCATCTCAAAATTATTAATACATTTTTGAACAAGAAGATTCTTACTTTCATTTTGCACTGGACTCTGTAAATTTATTTTTTAATTTTTTTTTTCTGTGAACCTGTGGGTTATAGTGAAAAAGTAATTTGTTGTTGTTTTTCACTTGTGTCCTACTTTCTTCATCAGAAATATCTTTTTTTTTTTTTTTTTTTTTTTTTTTTTTTTTTTCTGAGACAAGCTCTTGCTCTGTTTCCCAGACTGGAGGACAGTGATATGATCACGAATCATTGCAACCTCTGCCTCCTGGGCTCCAGAGATCCTCCCACCTCAGCCTTTTGAGTAGCTGGGACTATATGCACCACCATGCCTGGCTAATCTTTAAAAAATTATTTGGAGAGATGGGGTTTTGCCATGTTTCCCAGGCTGGTCTTGAACTCTCAGTCTCAAGTGATCCATCCACTTCAGCCTCCTAAAATGCTGGGATTACACGTGTGAGCCATTGCGCCGGCTGGCTCTGTAAATTATATAGCCAGCCCAGTGATATGTGTCACTTGTACTTCCACCTCATTGACCAGACCTGGTCACATTGCCACACCCCAACCACAGTACCAGAAAGAAGGAAGAACCAGAAATATTTCGTGAACAGCACAGAAGACAATCATAAAGTGCCTGTCACAGTCTTTTGTTTTTCAAGGCTGAGGGGAAGCTTCCTCTTGGTATACAGATCTTTGGGTGAGTGGAAGAACTTATTTGCGTATAGGCCTCAGGATCCTCTGTGAGAGAAGGCATAAAGATTCCAACTGCTGTTCCTGGATATTCAGAGTTAGGGGAATCTGTTGGTGTGAACCAAGCCCAGGGGTCGGGAAGGACAATGAGGTTCCAGGATTGAAATTAACTAGGCTGAGGATGGTGTTAAGCATGAAGACCTAGGGACCTTGGTGAGCGAGAATTTGCTCTGGTCTGACATGTGTGAGGCTGGGAGCTCTCTATCACCGTGGTCTTTGGGATATGATGAGTGCATGCGACCTTGTAAACCAAGATAGCTGCAACCTGGTATCTCAAACATGGGGCCGTCACTTCATCTGGGCCAAGGACATTCATTAGCAGGGGACAAAGATGTATTGGCCCAGTCTTTGACACTGACAAAAATGAAAAGTTATAGCCTCAGAAATTGGTGGGACTCCAATTCTCCCTTTTATTTGCATTTGGAAGTGGTAATGATGCTCCTGTAAACTGACTGAGGCTCTGCAGGTCTTAGAAAATCGGTGAGGAGGAGCCTCCTTGAGAGAGATGCTGAACTTCCCATAGCAGGACATGAAAGATTAGTTAAAAACCATATGAAAGAAGGTGCTCATGTTATATCTTGAGCTGGAGAAGCAGTTCATATGGTTGCTTGCAGCTCAGCTAGAAGAACCTTGCTCATGCAAAGTTGTCTAAAAGGACCCTATTGACTTGGGAGGAACGTCTCTGCTAGTCCTTGGGGCAGCCAAGATAAATATCAGTGGGGCCACTGGACTCTGCTGTGGAGAAGAAGCTGTGGGGGGTGCAAGGGTGCAAATTCATGGGGTCTGGACTCAGCCAGAGCATGGATCCCTGGGCTCAGCCAGAGAGTGGAGGCTCAGGGGGTGGTGAGCTCATTGTTGGAGAAGTTGTGTCCCAGAAGACCTGTTTGGATTCATGGCATACCCATGGCCATGTGAAAGAGATGAGTGGGACCAATTCAGCTCTTCACTTATTCACCCCAAGGTCAGGGCTCCTTCAGCTCTTGCAGAGAGTCTTCTGGAAGATAGGCATAGAGAGGAAAAACTGAGCCAATGCAACAAGCTTCATGAAATGAGCATTTCCCCTGTCCTAGTTGCTGTTGGTGCCCTTCCCAGATGCTCTTTCCCAGGAAGGAGCACCATTTCTCCATCTGCTGTGCGTGTTGGCTGCTAGAGGGGGCTTCTTCTCCTCAAAATTGCCATTAGTTGAGGGGGAGCCACCTTGTCTGGGAGGTTATGTGTTCTTGCTGAAGAAGGGCAGCCTTCAGCCAATGACTGCCACGGTGGTACAAAAGACTGGCCCTCTTTTTTCAGGATGGGTCAATTCATGCTCAGAACTCCAGGCTAGGCTCCAGCTGAGCCCACATCCTTTGTCAGGCCCTTCCTCTGCCCTGTCTGCTCCTCTCACTTCCTTTCTCCTGATATCCCTCTTCCAATAAATTAAGCGCATCCAAATCTGTCTCAGACTCCACTTCCAGGTGCCTACCCTTTCTTTTGTGGGCTTGGTGAAGTGTTTTGCTAAGGAAGGACAAAGTTCCTGCACAGTGGGATAGGGGAAGTGGAAAAGGGAGGTAGTTTTTTTTTTTTCAATGGTGGAAATAAACTTCCCAAAGACTGAGGGCAAGGGGTAGCATGAAAGTCAATAACAAGGGTCTCCATGCAAGTCCAAGGGGATCATGGAAAACCACTCATTTTTTGAGGGACCATGGTCAGTTCTTACAGTAGGGACGTGGACTGGGGTCTGAGTTGACACTGTGTTTGGATGCAAGTCAGTGTGGTTTGGGAAAACACATAGTCACCAATTTTTGCCTTTCCCTCCTGTTTTTCTTGTCCCCTTTCTCCATCCTCTCTTCCCAGATTTGCTCCTCACCTCTAGAACTTTCCATTCATTTTAGGTGAGGCAGGGGTTCCACGAAGGGAGCTGTTATGAGGCTGTTCTTGCTCAGTGACGCTGCACTGGGCACTGACTTTTGACCTGTAGCTTCTCACTCAGCTACATGAACCACTAAGAGTAGCTGTGCTTGGTGAACCTCCAGTCTTTCACTGGAAATATCATGTGTGGCCCTAGTTCACTATGGCTCTGCCCACTTCTTCTTGTTCTTCTTAGTCTCTCTCTCTTTAGAATCTCCTGGTTTTGTCTTTGAATTTCTGGAATTCTAGTTTCTCTTTACAGGATTTCTGATACCAGTCTGATGGTGTCCATATTTCTTTCCTGCTTCAAATCTTTCACTGTTGTCCCTTGGCCCTTCTAAGATCTTCATCATAGCTTGCAAAACCCATGCTTACTCTACCTCTCTCCCCTCTGCAGCTTGTAACTCCCCCTATCCCATGCACCCCTGTCTTGGCCCTCCACATCATGCAGCTCTGTTCTGTTTCTCAAATTACTATAGATTCATCTGCACCTTTGTTCCTGCTGTTCGTTCCCCTTAGATTGCTTCTCTCCCTGACTGACTTTTCAAGAACAACTTCAAGCTACTTTTTCTCTCTTTACTTTGTCTTGTCATTCTAGGGGCAGCTGCCTGCCTTGGGCTCTTTCCTGACCATCTTCCCTCCATCATGAGTTCTGACTTTTAACTCGCAACAGCACCAATGTATTGCGCTTCTAGACTACACAGTTAGGCCCTAAGCCCCTTGGAGTCTAGGACTTCTTTGAATCTCCGGTGCCCTGAACAGTGCCTGGCACAAAGCACCTGGGGTAGACACAGTGCACTGGACTCACCATCCATGCCAACTTCCTTCTAGTGACCTTTTAATATGAGGGGCTAGACAATAAAAATCCATATGTGCCAGACTCCCCTGAAGCCAGGGCTGTGAAGGGGGTTAAGGCTGGGTTAAGGCTAACTTTCTGTTGCTTTCATTGGTTCTGCTGATAAGTAGGCATTGCCCACGGAAACACTGAGTTTCCTGCAGTGCATTTTAGTAGATAGTCATTGGTTTTATAGGTGCTGAGAGGCAGGGCTCAGGACAACCATGTTCCATGTGTTTTTTTTAGTGGATGTCTACAGAGTGTGACCTTGCTCTAAACAGGTGGTTTGTGCAGGAAACTTCTGATCCTGACACCAGTAAGGTGATGTGTCCCTGTGTTTGTGGCATAGGAAGCAACTGTCTTGCGGAGTTGTTGCTTTGGGCATTGTTGCTGAGTCTTGTTTTTGGTGTCATGGCTCTTTTGACCTTTCCAAAAGTTTTCTTAGTTTCTTGGATTGGATCCATTTTCACTTAATGCAGTTCAAATAGCTCCCAGTTTCTGCAGTTGATCTCTGACTATACAGTGTTTGCAGAATTGAAAGTTCAACCGATTCTCATCTGGTGGGTTCATTTCACAGATGAGGATGCTGAGGTGCAGAAAGAGAAAAAAGTAAGGTAACAAAAGGGTCAGAACTGGAACCCAGGGCCTTTGCCTTTTAGTCTAGCGCTCTTCCTCCTGCACCAATGTGACATTTCTGTTTTCAGTGTCCTCATCCTTCCCTGCCCTATTCTGAAACTGGCCCAATTTTCCAACAAGCCATAGAATTGAAACCCATAGAACTAAAGCCTATAGAACTGAACTTTGAGAAACTTACATTTGAACAACGAAATCTACCTGTTGCCTGTTGGCCATCTCCTCTTCCTTGCCCTTCTGTTTTCCTTTCTGGCTGTATAAACCCTTAAGTTGAGTCAGGGAAAAGGGATGGATTTGAGGTTTGGCTCCTGTCTGTCTGACATCACCTGTGATATAATAATCCCTTCTTCCCTGACAATACTCATTGTCTCAGTGACTGGCTTTCTGGGTGGCAAACAATGGGACCGAGACTGACCCCCTAGTGTTCAGTAACAATTCTCTAGAATAAATCTCTCCCTTCAGTAGGTGGAGTGGGTGGGGTTGGTCCTTGGCTTTGAATACTCAACTTATATTTTAATATCTTACTGCTGATGGCACAGAAAAATCTTTTAGTGATTTTGTGTCCCATAGATTCAGTTTTGGGCAGACATTAGCTTTACAAGAACACTGGGAGGGGGCCAACATTCATCTTTAGCCGCCTCACTTTTGGGTTCTCTATGTTCTCCCATCCTTGTCTCTCTTTCTCCCTTGAATTCTCTAAGGAAGTGGGATGCAACAGACACTGCTGGTGCCCTGTCCATGAGCATGGGTCACACCATTGTGCTGCAGGCAGGCCCTACAACTTTTAGCTGCCAGCCCCTGAATCTTTTTGCCTAAGGGCTTTCTTTGGAAGCTGAGGTATATTCATCCCCTGCAGCTGGAAGTACTGGAGAATTAACTCCCACCCTACCAGAGTAATTCTCAACAATGGCAAGTGGAAGTTGGTGTATAAATACCCCAACTCCCTAACCCCTTGGGTAGGAGAGCTCTCAGTCATGTCCTACATTATCCTCAGAGTTCCCCAGTGTATTTAGGCTCCAGTTGCCCAATAGCAATAACTTTCTGGTTAGCACACTGTGTTGACTACTTTCTCTTCTATTCCCCATTTCACTTCCCCACTTCCCTGTCAGTATTCACCAGAATAACTTTCAATAAATAACTTGCTCTAAAATCCTTGTCTTGGGGTTTGCTTCTGGTGGAGCCTAAATAAGACAGAGAGGTCTTTCCCTGAAAGTAGGATGGCAAGTCTCTTAGAGGGTGGTTTAGGAAGCAGGTTGGGAAAGGATTTACAGTCAGAGGATTCTTGCTAGAGCCCACTAAACTTTTCCCTGGAGGCAGGTCTTATAGACCCCTAGTGCCTCTTAGCTGTTGTCCCTGTGTGCTGCTGCCAGCTGACACTCTTGCTTTGGGTCTCCAAGATAGGCTTCAAAAAGTAGATTCATCTTAGCAAAATCTTCAGTGTCTAATGTAGTGCTCTTGTAGTCATCCCATTAAAGAGGGAGAATATCTGGTCCCTTGGTCAAACAACAAATTCTTCAGAAAATGGTATAATTACCCTTCGTTTACCATTTGAGCAATCTAACTTCTACAATATAAGGTTTACTTCAGGGACTCCCACCTGCATTTGGCCAGGCCCAGAAATTCTGTAAACTAGAGTAGAAAATACTCTCTTCTGCCTGTAGAGAGCAATGATGTGTCGGGGCAGAGGTCCCAGGAGACAAAGAAGGATGAAAGTGGTCCACAGCCCCAGGCATTTTCTTCTCTTTTCTTTCTGTTTTTGAAAAATAAGCTCCAGAAAAATGATAAGGAGTTTTAAAAATAAAAGCCAGTAGGGCAGCAGCAGCGTCCCTCTCCCTGGCACCTCTCCTCTTCACCCGTGGCTCTCAGCACATGCAGGACCCACAGCTCGGTCCCTAGGGCCTTGTTCTCCAGCCTCCTTCACCACCTTTGGCCCAAGGCCTCTGCCCTGAGGTCCAGCCTGGCCAAGGGTGGCCAGCAGAGCAGGGAGAGTCAGAATGACCCACACACTCAGAGATAAGGCTCCCAATTTGTTGATTCAGGGGCTTAGATATTCTCTAAATAAACGTTCCTGCTTCAAAAACTTCTCTTTCAACTTGAGCTGAGTGTTGCCTTGTTACTCTTTCCCAGGGGAGAAGTTTGTGTTTTGCTTTTTCTAAATTTATGTAAACTGTTCCCACACTCACACCCACTAAATACCAAGCTCCTCTGATCCCCTCCCCTCTTCAGAATGGCCACGGAGCAGGGGTGCTTGGGCTGTGATGAAATCACACATCCTCTTGGAGTCCCATGGGATCAAGTGGCGGTAGGGGCAAGGGGGTTTCTGCTATAAAGACAGGAAACCTGAAGGATTGAGGACAGGCAACGCCCTGAGGTCACATAAGAACAGGCAACACAATCTGAGAAAGTTAGTTACTCTGCCTCCATTTTACAGATGAGGAAATTAAAGTGTGAGGGGAGTGGGTTAAGGGGTTAGTGAATCAGCCACATGAGTAATGGGAAGTTCAATTCAAGGACTCTGCCCCGATGCTTCTCTGCCTCTCCAACCAATTAGGTTGGAGTGGGTGGCATTCTGTGAGGCCTCCCGTATTATCTGAAAGTTTCACTGCATTTCTTGGTATACTAAATCTGGGGGATCAGTCCTAAAACAGTATCTTCAGACCAGAAGGACAAAGCAGTTCAAATTATGAACTTGATAGTTGGAAGGAGTCTTAGATATCAGTGAGACCCCTCTCCTTTTACAGGGAGTTTTAGATCAAGAGGGAGGGATGGGGGTGATAAAAGAACCTGGCAGAGGTACCAGAGCAGTATGTAGCACAGTCAGTATTAGAATCTTGATCTATCAACACAATGTACCCAGCATTTATTGAGCACTGAGTGTGTGTAGGCATTGTTGTCCTCAAGTGTATAACCTCATTTAATTCCTACAAATCGGTGGGATGCTATTAGTGTCCAGGCCACAGATGCATCCTGTGCTGCAGGCATTGGCAGCTGGTAGCTTACCCTTGGGATCTTCTTTGGGAGCCTTCCCTTGATTGATGACAGCTGCCTCTGAAATAAGCCTGGGAGATGATGACCATACCTGGGGGCATTATTCAGTTAATTACTTACTGATTTAGGGGTGTAACAGCTTAGCTCCTTGCCTTTGGGAGAGACAACTTTGTTTTGCCATTTGTGCTCCGGGGCTCCTTGTGGGAGGCCCACATCCTAGCTCAGCTCGATCCTCTGCCGTGCTCTGCATCCCCACTCCCATTTACCCAAGAGCCTTCTTCCCCACCCAGTAAACCATGTGCACCTGAATCCCTGTCTAAGGCTCTGCTTATGGGAAACCTGACTCCAGACAAATCCTACATAGTATTAGCTTAAAGTCACACAGCTTATGAACTATGTGATTAGAACTGGACTCCAGATCTGATCTCTAAGTTTATTGCTCTGGCCAGTTCAATCCCACTCCTCTTTCCCATTTCCGGATATGGTGCTTCAGGAGCCCGAGTAACATTTCTAATGTTGCTCCTAAGCTCACCATATGGGCAATATTAGTGTCTATATTCCCAGCAGGACTATGGCTACCTTCCCTGCCTCTCTTGCGACTCACAGCGTCCTTGGGCAGTGACACAGGCTTCACTGGATATGAGTTCTGCCTGCAGAGTTGCTGAGTAGATCCTGTGGCTATAGGGACCCAGGAAGCTGGTAGGGCCAAGGGGCCACCAGAGATCAGGTTTGCCGGTAGAGGACCTTTGGTTCAGAACCTGGCCTGCTAATATCTGCTCACCCCAGTACCTGGGTATCTCTCCTGTCTCCCTGGGTGTGAACACAGCTGGGAAGCCAGGTTCTGAGTTCACAGCCTCAAGAGGCTTCATGATGCTGGGCTGAACGCTTTGCACAGTTTATCCTGTTTATTCTTAATACCATTTCACATATGAAAAAACTGGGGCTCAGCGAAAGAAGGTGTCTTGGTCAAGGTCACCCAACTGGCAAGTGGCTCAGCAGAGACCCAAAGCCATAGAGGACTCTGGAACGTGCAGATGCTGTCTTTAGCAGTGTTCTTTCCTATTCTCTCTGTGATAACTTTTTGCCCCAGGTGGTTCTTTTGGGAGGGCTCAGAACACAGGTCCAGTGGCCTGCTGTGTTTGCTCTGAGGGACTGGCTGACCCAGGACAAAACTCTGCACACCCACAGGTGGGGATTGGACTGCATGTTTCCCAGACACACCTCTGGGACGTGCTGCTCTTAGACCCGGCAGCTGGGGCCTCTGACCTTTTCCAGTGCTTCAGAGTCAGAGCTGCTCCATGGAAAACCTGGTCTGTGCTGAAGGACCAGGTTTTACAAATTCCAATCTGTTGTGGACTGATGCTCTGGTAAAATGCAAGAAAAATGAATTACTAGAAAATGAAATATAAAAAAAAAATGTACAAAATAAAGCCTGAGTGAGTTTTTTAAAAATTAGATTCAAAAGACATAAAATTAGGCAATCAAGTTGCTACACACTTCCTAAACACTTCCTCTCGATTTCTGTGCTAATCCTGTCGGGGGCCCATAACAAACAGCTTTTGGACCGGTGCGGCTTTGTGGATCCCATTTGAGCAGCTCTGCTTTAGAGGGACCTTCCTTCTCCCTCCTGCGCTGTGCCAAGGGGAACTGCCCGCTAGGAGTTCAGGCCACCCTGCCGCCTCTGTTCCCCACCCCAGTCATGCCCAGGGTGTGCAGGACTCGGGAAGTCCCTGTTTAAAGGCCTCAGCCCACTTCCATGTCCTGTGTGGGCATCTTCTCTGGGGTTGTCCTCTCAAAGTGAGCCACTGGTATGTTCCGAGGAAGTAGGGGTTGTGAACAGAGCTTGGACTTGAAGGTTCAGTGGTCAGCATATGTGCGTGTGAGGCCCCTTTATGGTGTGGGTGGAGCCTTGTACGAGAAGAGGGTGGGCTGCAAGTCCAGGAGGAGGCCCTGGACTCTCGTATTACCGCCCCACCGCCCCACAATGTTAGGGACCATCTTGCCTCAGGGCTTGTGTTTTTTCCTGGCTGTGACTGATGGAAAGCAGGGAGGTGGAGGCTGAGAACCCTGGCTCTGCAGTCACTGCTGCCAACAGACAGATCTACCAGCCCCGGCACCCTACCTCCTGGAGGGGGTTGAGTCCACAGGAGTTGGGAGTTGCTTGCCAGTCCTCCTGCCAGCATGTCCCTGCCTTCCTAGCCCTCACAGACCCTTATTCTTATTCTCTGTCACATAGAACCTGGCTTGGACCCTTTCATGCTCCTGATCTCTGTCCTGTTTGCTATCTCATGGGCTGACTCAGCAGCAGTCAGAGGTCCCTGGCAAGCAGGATGACTTCTCCCAGATTCTACTAGCTCTGGCTCAGGCCCACAGCCACATGGACAGTCTTGCCTGTGGAAGTTCTTCCATCACCCTGACCCAGTTTCTGAACTGAGACAGTCCCCAGGAAGTCCTGGGATCTGAGTTATTTGGTGTGTGTCCACTTCCCCCACAAGGTTGATGGTCTCCAAGAGCAAGGGCGGCAGGCTTGATTTTGGTATGAGCTGAGGGTCTCACCAAGGGCCTCATCTGCTCCTTTAGAGGTGGGAGAGACCATCTCTTACTTTCCTTATCACTAATACCCACTGGATTTTCAAGTCTCAGGTGTGCTTGAAGTTGGCCTTTGGAGACCTCTAAACACACACACACGCACACACACACACACATCTCACGCATGCTTACACATATATTCACACACAAACTTGCATACACACATATACACACTCAGGCTCACTTATAAACATAAACACACATAATTATGTGCATGTTTGTGTATGCACACATGCACAAACACACACAATCACAGTTGTGTCTGTGCTGTTCCCATTGTCTTTTTGGCTCTGATGGGGCTCAGCAGATAGAGATCCAGGCTCCCTAGATGCTGTCTTGCCAGCTGAGAGGCTGAACTACTGCTGAAATTTCCAGGGTCCGCTTGTGGCATTTCTTGATAACAACAAGAGCTAAGTTCATTTCTCAAGGCTGTAAACTATCGTAGCCATCCTGCCCTTTTAGATGTCAGCTTAGAGACACTGGGGCTTGGTTTGCCTCTCTCTCCTCAAGATTGAGCTGGCAGCCTGGAACGCTTTTGAGGTTGGGGACCAGGAACTTCAGGGAGCCTCCAAACCTCACCATGACCTCCCACGTGTCCATGCCAGCTTGAGCAAGTGCAGTGACTTAGAGCAACCAGCAAAAGAGGCCGGGAAAACCCCATCCTTGGCTGCCTAAGGCAGCAATAGAGACTAGAACAAAGATGCCTCACATTATTTAGGATGGATCACATTGATGATGAATGTAAAAGTGGTTTGCAAACTGTGAAGCGCTGAGTATATGTAAGAGAAGATGTTTCTTTTTAAGACCACAACAGATTTGCTGTCTTCTCAGTGAGTGGAGGTTGTACCTTCTGCAGAACCGTTCCTAAGACCGAATCAGCCAGGGGTGTCTCTTTGGCAGTCAGTGAGAGGCTGGGTGCCCATTCCCAGGCTTGGCTCTGTATAGTCTACAAGGAAAACAAGAGTCATGGGACTCACTCCAGGGAACTCCCCTCCAGGAAAAAAGCTGGGAAACGTCTCCCTGTATAACTGCAGGCGGGGCTGTAGATGCCAGTGGTCAGGTGGGGAAGAAACAACCTCTTCTTGGACTATGGTGCCTCCCTTGGAGCAGCTTAGCACTTACAGAACCAGCCCTGATAGTGTTCAGATGGTGATAATATCAGCTACGATTATGGTTATGATTCAAGTTGGCAATAAGACTCGCAAGATGCAATAATTGACTTACGTTTACTATAGTTACTGTTTTAGTTCATTTTCTGTTTCTTACAACAGGACACCTGAAACTGGGTAATTTATCAAGAAAAGGAATTTATTTCTTACAGTTATGGGGACTGAGAAGTCCAACATTGGGGGCCATATCTGGTGACAGCCTTCTTGCTGGTGGGGGCTCTCTCAGCAGAGCATCACATGGTGAGGGGCTGGGTGTGCTAGCTCAGGTTTCTCTCCTCCTTGTAAAACCACCAGTTCCCCTCCTATGATGACCCATTAATCCATTAATTTATAAATGGATCGACCCATTCATGAGAACAGAGCTTTTTTTTTTTTTTTTTTGAGACGGAGTCTCACTCTGTTACCCAGGCTGGAGGGCAGTGGCTCGATCTCGGCTCACTGCCAGCTAGCTCCGCCTCCTGGGTTCAGGCCATTCTTCCAGCTGAGCCTCCTAAGTAACTGGGACTAGAGGTGCATGCCACCACGCCCGGCTAATTTTTTGTATTTTTGGTAGAGACCGTGTTTCACCATGTTAGCCAGGATGGTCTCGATCTCCTGACCTTGTGATCCGCCCGCCTAGGCCTCCCAAAGTACTGGGATTACAGGCGTGAGCCACCGCGCCTGGCTGAGAGCAGAGCTTCTTAAAGATCCCACTTCTCAATACTGTCACACTGGGGATTAAGTTTCAGCATGAGTTTTACAGGGGACATTTAAGTCAGGGCAGTTACTTAGCTTTACAGAAGGATACTGAAAAGGAGATACAGGGGAGCTCAATGTCATGTCCTCCTCAGCAAGGCCAGCAGTTACCCAGCTGCACAGCCTCGTTGGCCTCCTCAAGGAGCCCTGGGGCTTTCGGGTCACCTTGACACAAGAAACCACAGTCTTTGCTTTCTGCCATCTTTCTACCCTGCTTGAGTCAGGGAGGCCCAGGGCCTGAATGCCAACTCAAGAATTTATATTTATCCTGTAGCTCTGCAGAAACAGGGCATAAGAAGAGCAAGGTCAAGATCATTCCCAAGCCTACATCAGCCCAGACATGATGCTAACCATTCCACACACGGATGTAATCCTTGTCATTGATAGTTCTAGCTGTTCCTAAGCCTCCATTCTATGATTCACAGGTGAAGCCAGAACCCAGGGAGGACAAAAGAGTTAGAGTTTAGCTTTCCACACTCAATATAAGTAATCCAGAAAGCCCTTTTCAGAGCAATAGTGCAAGGCAAGGATTTGTGCTTGGCAGAGCTAAGCGTTGTTGGGCTATAAAAGGGCTTTCTAAATTCCCCAAAGCTTCTCTTTACTTATTGGGAAGGTTCCATGGCATCTCATTTTAAGTCATGGCTTAGGGTGTGATGGGCTATGTGTCACCTGGAGGGGATGGAGATGTGGAAACTCTCTCTCGGCTTGGTAAGGATCTATGTGCTGGGGAAGAGGGAACTGGGGCATTGAGACCTGCTCCCTGGTTGCCCTCTAGATAAAAATCCAGATGGTTGTAGATGTGTGAGGCTGATGGAGATAGCTGGAAACTCCTGAGCAGAGGGGAGTGTCCTCTTGCCCACCTGGCAGAGGACTGTAGAGTGGCCTGTGTGATCAGGGAAAGACCATGATGGAGTAGAAGTAGTGGTGAGGCATGGTTATGCTGAGAGGCCCTGAGATATCTCTGCCCACCCCCTAGCCTCTTGTGGATCCTATAGGATTTAGTGGAGAACCGGGAATATGCCTGTGGTCCCTAGAGGGGGGCACGGAAGGGACTGAGAGGCAGCATGTCAGCCAGGGAGTCACCATGATGCCAAGCAAGGGGACATTCTGTCATCATCCCTGACAGAAGCTGAGGAATGGGCAGCCCAAAGTCAGGGGTCAGATTGAGTGAATGGTTGAACCTCTTCCAAGATCCTGCAACCCACCCCCTTCAACAGCTAAGACAGCTTCCCTGTGGTAGCACCTCCAACTTCAGGGCCTGCCTCAGCTTGGGAGTGACTGACATCGTGCTTAGTGACCATGTCCCACTGGTCTGGCATCTCTTCTTTGCATCCAGACCGACCTCTCTTCACTTTACTAATTTCCCATAAGCCCCTGGAGTCAGCATTAATTCCCCTCAATGGTTAATTTAGAGAGGAGCCAAACAGCCCACGTGTTATTTTTCTCAGCAACAAATTACGTTAATGAACAAACCCTGGCCATTCATCTCTGTGATTCTGGCTGGGGAACTGAAGGCCACAGCACTGTCACCAGCAGCACTAACATCACTCCCGTTTTCCTCTAATCAAAGCAATATATTCTTACTTCTATGCGTTAGAGTTGGGAAGTGGGGAATGCTGCTATGGTGGTGAACAGACCACCCTCAAAGACTCCGGTCTGATGAAGAGAAACGAATCAGTCTCGGCATCATGACAAGTTAATAGGAGAATGCCATCTGCCTCCCCCAACGGCAGCCCTTCAGTGCCCAAATCTGTAGCATCTTTTCTGGTTCTGACTTGCTAACCAGACTAGGAAGAATGACTTGGGAGTGGAAAAGAGAAGGGCCTAGGAGTCTGGTGTTGGACACTTCTAGTGGATGTCCAGTGGCTCTGATTACACCCTAAGGGGAAGCCAAGAGACTCTGGAAGATTGTTGGGGGAGGGGTGGTGAGTACAGGATGATTATGTTCTCAGCCAAGCCTTCCCTTGGGTTGGGTTCCCAGAAACAAGCCAGAGACAGGGATTAGGGTGTAAGTGTTTAAACTGGGAGATGGAAGAAAATCCAGTAGACAGAGAAAGTAAGATAGCCAATGAAGAATGTGCTATTAAGTCAGTTCCCATGTGGGCAACTGGAGCTTGAGGCTGCTGGAGAACTCTAGGAACCAGTTTAGGACATACACCTTAAGAGTTTTCTCACATGAGTGGGGAGGGAGTGTGGGTATTTATCCACCATTCCCTGTCCATGATGGTTTGAAGGGTGCGGCTGGGAACGTTAACTCTCAAGCACTCCAAGTTTGCCCTATATGTAGGCTAAGTGGGCTCCCTGACTCAGGAAAGCCTCCAGGCAGTGACCTGCAGTGGCTTTTAAGGAGCGGCCTTCGGTGTGGAGACAGGCACTGGCAAATATCTGCTCCATTGTCCAAGCCAATTCTTCAGCTGGATGTCCCTTTGTGTGACTTGCTCCCTCCCATTCTCTCAGTCTCTCTGTATCTGGACCTTAATTTCCTTAAATACCTTGCTTCTCCTCCATGCCCAGTCACTAGTCATTTTCTTCAGATTGATCTTTCACTGGGTTTTACCCACAATCTCCCTGGGTCCCTCCTCTCCTGCTGTAACCTCTAACAGCCTAGACCCAGGGGGTCTCAAATTCAGACCACAGCAAGTCTTTATGAACACACTCTTCCCTATTCAGACTGATTTAGACTGATCTTACACCTCTCACGGCTCCCCATTTTCTTCAAGATAACACTAAGTTCTCTTATTCTGGCACCTTCATTTTTAATCCCAATTTCCCTCTTTAGATTTGTGTTTCAGAGCTCTTTTATGTCCCATTCCAGACAGTGTGCCTTGAGCACTGAATCTGTAGTTAGCTACCACTGTGTTCTGTCTCATGATGTGCCTGCCAGGAATACCCTTCTTTCCTTCTCTACTTAAGCAGTTACTACATGCTTTAGAGAACTATTCAGACTAGGAATCAAATTGCAGGAGTCAGTGCTGAGCTCTTAGGTCCTGTTTCGAGAGAGAGAGAGAGATCGCCAAAGATAATTGAGCATTCGCTGAGATGCACATATTTCTCTGTCAGGGCTGGACTCATGAAGATAGCAGAGAAGATACTGAGCCTCAGTCAGATTAGAAGGTAAAGTTTTCATTAGAACCATTCTGGGCTGGGTGTGGTGGTTCACACCTGTAATCCCAGTACTTTGGGAGGCTGAGGTGGGTGGATCACCTGAGGTCAGGAGTTCTGGACCAGCCTGGTTAACATGGTGAAAACCTGTCTCTACTAAAAATACAAAAATTTAGCCAGGTGTGGTGGCGCATGCCTGTAATCCTAGCTATTCGGGAGGCTGAGGCAGGAGAATTGCTTGAATCTGGAAGGTAGAAGTTGCGGGGAGCCGAGATTGCACCACTGCACTCCAGCCTGGGCAAACTGTCTCAAAAATAAAATAAAATAAAATAAAATAAAATAAAATAAAATAAAATAAAATAAAAATACTATTCTGGTCATTGTCTTATAAGCAAAAATAAGATTGGAAATTAGAGGGATGCAACAAAGCAGGCAGTTGCTGGAAATAGGACACAGAATACTCCAAATCACAGCCCAGAATATTAATGCTACTGAACTTTACACTTAGAAATGGCAAATTGTATGCAATGTGTATTGTTACCACAATTAAGAAATGAAAAAATATAAAAGAAAATATCTATGTATTATTACAAACTAATCCTAAAACCAACCTGGAGTAGCATAATTGTTGAGAGTTTGGAGAGTGGGTGAGTAAGGGGAAAACTTCTGGGTGATATTGATTAGTATTCTTCAAAGATTTTCAAAACCAGGGTTCTGAAACAAATTCATAACCTGGATTAGACAGAAGGAATTTTCTGGAAGAAGAGAATTGAGCATCTGGACAATCTGTATAAACACCCCCTCTGGCTCCAGAGTGGTGAGCTTGCTGCTGATGGGTTTTGGCCAAGGCACAAGCAGTCTGAAGAGAAGCCCGCTGGTATGAAGATCAGGCTAGCCCTGAGCAGAGGAGGAGGAAGAAGGCTTTCTTGCTACCACATCTTGCAGCAAAGGCATGATCAGTTTGTTTGAATGACAAAGCCAGGAGGAGGTTCAGAAGTTGGAGACACTGTCCAACTTCCTCCCAGTGAGGGGAAACAAGTCCTAGCCTTGGGTTTTCCCCTTCAGAGGAAGATACACACCCCTCCCCAGGTACAGCATTCCATCGATGGATGGAAGTCCTGGCTTTTCTCAGCCAGGGCCTTAAGAGCAAGCATGGTGCCTGCTTTTAGGGAGCTGGAGGTCAGATGGAGCAGAGCCCTCACTGTCCTCAGGGACCTCTGGGAATTAGAAACATGGTTGGAAATACTATTTGGAGATAAGAGTTTCTGGGAGAAGCCGGGAATTGCCTGTTTTTCCAAAACAAACCCAAGTGAAGCCAGCCTGCAATTTCTAGCAACCTTTGGCCTTTGGCAGTAGTGGGGACCTATCTCATCTCCAGCAATCTGGATTAAGTAGGACATTTATTTCACTCATTGGGTGAGGCGTCCCTGCCCCATACATCAAAATAAACTGGACTCAACTCCCAGTTTCACGGCCTCTGATGAAGCATCTCCTAAGTGATTTCTGTGGATTATTGATGGCTGTTTTCCTCATGGTGCTCTTGGTCCTGCTTTCTGCATCCAAACACCAAATGTCTATCTTGTCCCCCTGTTAAAAACTTGGACACACTCAGACCTTTCACTGTTTTTTTTCCCCCAGTTGCATCACACCATGCATCCCATAAAGTTTATTACTCTTATGGAAGGTTTGAGGGATCATGCATCATCTTCAACTAATTTTGAAAGCGCCCCTCCTTCCCCTGCCTCTCTCTCTCTCCCACTCCCATCTCTCTCTCTTTTTCCTGCCCCCTCTCAGTAGCCAATAATTCCTTTCCTTGTTTTAGTGACGTGCTTTTCCTCCTCTCCAGTCTTGGCATCTGCTGTCACTCTGCCCATGGGGCTCTGTTCTGGCCCAGCAGGCTTCTCCAGGCAAACCTAAACAAACACAATGTTCTCCTGGAGGACTTCTGGTAAATTCAGCTCTCTCCATCTCTGATGCTAGAGACAATTCAGCCTACCTGGGAAAGAGATATTTTATCCTGAATTAGCCAAATCGTATTGATAGGAGATTTAAAAAGAATAGAAATGATTAACTTTACAAATATCTGAGATGCAAAATCCTCAAATCATCAAAGGAAAAAAAAAGAAGGGTTAACATGCAAAGCCTATCAAAATACGTTTTAAACCAATGCTTCTCAAAGTTCAACATGCACACAAATCCCCTGAGGATCTTGCTAAATGCAGGCTCTGATTCAACAAGACTGTAGTGAAGCCTGAGGTTTTGTAGCTTTCACAAGCTCCCAGGTGTCACTGGCCCACAGACCAATTTAGAATAGTAAAGTTATAGACCAAGAGATCTGAAAGTTGACTGCTATTGGAATTACCTGGGGAGCTTAAAAGATATTGATGTCTGGACTTACCCCAAGATTCTCATGTAATTGAGAATGACTGGGCATTGGTAGTTTATAAAATTTTCAGGTGTTTTGAGTATATAGCTAAAGTTAAGAACCACTGTTCTAAAGCAGAGCATCAAGCTCATATACTCATATCTAATCTTTTTCTATTTGTAGTACTTGAGCCTGCACAGAGGTGGACAGGAGGAAAGCACAACCCCTTCCTAAGAGGGACACCAGTTGTCACATTCCAAGCAGCCCTCAAGGGCTCTGGGGAGAACCGGGTAGAAGCCCAGCTTTAGGATTGCTCTGCTGATAGTAAATTAAGAGAATGTTCATTAATTAAGTAATGAAATGGCAAATTGAGCTAAAATAAAAAGACGAAAAGGATAAAGTTCTGGATATCTTCCATAAGCTAAAAAGAAAAAAAATTTAAAGGATAAAGTCATAACATGGTAAAATAAAATGGTATAACTTGATATAATTAAAAAGCAAATAGGATGTATTCGATACAATAAGATGAATGTTTATGATTAAACATTAAGCTACCATATACTCTTAGGTTGAATATATGAAATAGCCAATATTTGATCTCATGTGACCTCGAAATGGCAATTTCAGGAGGCTGCAAAATAGCAAATTGATGAAAAACTAGAAGATTTAATGATAAAGCAAAATAAGGTTAAATGCTAAGAATCAGCCTCACGGAGAAGTCCTTTGGGCAGCCCTCTGTTCATTGATGAGAACAGTGTCCTGGCCTGAGTGCCTACCAGTGCAAGATCCTTCTAACTGAGTCTCGCTGAGGCTTGGGATTTGGGGGTGACACGATCCCCAGGGCAGAAAGCTCTTGTCATTGGCCATCTGGTACTTGACTGTGTGTCTTGAGATCCTTGCCAAGACCTTTAACTACTCTCAGAAAGCATCCCCAGGTGGCTTTTGTTCCTAATAGGTAGCAAGTTATTTAGCTCAACTCATTGGCAAACAGCCTACAGACTGCCAAGATTCTTATTAGAGACTTGGAGAAGAGTAGCTATTTGCTACGATTACCCCAGAGAATTGTTCTATTGGGAGGGTTTACCAAGGGGCAGAATTAAAAGCTTTGGGTAAGGACGAAGTTGGAACTGAGGTTTGGAACATGCTATCACGTTGGGAGAGGATGTGAACCTAAGGCACATCTTTACCACATTTACCCAGCATGTATTTTTCATTCAAAAACAGAGGGATATATTCCAGACTTAAGGACTATTACGTTTTGGGGACTTCATACCCCATTTCTTTTTCTTATGAAGTTTACAGTGTTTAATAGAGTTGTACTGATAACAGAAAATGACTTGATTTTATATTTGATATTTTTTCAAACCTAGTGTGATAAAGTGAATCACTGGTCTAAATCCTCCCCTTCCTGTTTTGCACATTCATTCCCTTGTTATGGTGTTATCTTGGGTAGAGTGTACTCCCTAATCCTTTGACTTTGAGCACAAGTAGGTGACCTTCTCTGGCCAATGGGATGTTAGCAAATAGGACATAAACCGAGGCTTGAAATATACTTGTGTGTTGGATTTATCTTCTTGTGCTCTTGCTTTTTGCCATGAGAATATCCCCTGGGTAACTGCTGGACAAGGAAGATATGGAGACAAAAAGAGCAGATCTGGGTCTGGCCTATACTTTGGAACCAAGTCCAGCTGAGCCTGGCTTAGATTAGACAAGCCAGCCAACTTGCATATGTGTGAGCCTGAGAATCAATGCTTATTATTCTATGCCACTGAATTTGGGAGATGTTTTTTTATTGCAGCATGACTGTAGATAGAGCTGACTAGTATACAAGAAGCATCATATTTTCAAGGCTTTATGGTTCATAATAAACTTGTCTTAATTTACCCATTGCTTAAAATTCTGCATAAGAAGTTTGCTTTAAAAAAAGAGATGGCTATTAGTTTATTTAAGTTTAATATTTATTTTTTTCCAGATTCTGGCTGTTGGTCACTTAGGATATTACTGTACATTGGACGCACACAAACTGAAGTGATTCAAGGGTAAGTGGTGGGATGTTGGTGAAGTTAAGTAGGGAAGGCTATTACAGTTTTAACTCAATTAAATTCAGCAAATTATATCTATGTATTTCCTACTGTATGCAAGGTGCTTTTATAGGTACTAGAGAGACATCGATACAAATCTCCACCTTCATAGAGCTTTTCTTCTAGTAGTCATTCCCTAGATACAGGGATCATCTCATTCCATAGCAGAAGAGGGTTCTCAGCATCAAACCATGGATTATGAGAGCAAAAGCGACACAAAGAATCAGGAAAGGTCACACTCACTGAGCCTTTACTCTCTGGGAATAACTATTTACTGTGAAGAGAAAACATAAGGAATGAATGACAGCCTGGGAAATAAGTAACAACGAGTTTCATTCAAAATGGCGAAAGAATTCCATCTACCAAGTGGGAAACTTAAAACTGTAACAATGAAGTCAAATGAGGGGGAGGAAGTGGCTTTTTTCTTGCCACGAATTTCTCTAAGGGCCAAGAAGAGAAAGTCAAATTTTAATGAACAATTACAGTCTCTTCCTCCTACGTAGGACTGATTTTCTAAGCAAGTCAGAGATTCTCCTCTATTGCTAACTATACATGCATCCTCATACATCATCTGTTTCTTCCAGGATCCTTTTCCTTGAAGAATTGTTAAGCGCTCATCGGAAGGCTTGGTGATTCATCTGAACTATCTACTCTACTGGGCAGTCCTAGTGTTGATTCTGACCTTGTTTGGCACTCATCCCAAGATATTTGCAGAAGATGTGAAAAAGCCAGGTCATCTACTAGGTAGACGTCCGAATATACGGAAAATTCTTAACAGCAATGACTTAGATAAGGTAGAAATTTATTTCTTGCTCATGTAAAACTTTGAGCAGGCTGCCCATGGTGGTGATGGTGCTCTGTGGTATCGGGGACTCTGGTTTATTCTACCTTGTTGCTCCTTCCATTTGTGACCTGGGCTGCTAGTCAAAGATGGCAGCATCTACATTCCAGGTTGCAGGATAAAGAAGAGGAGAGGCTGGGCATAGTGGCTCATGCCTGTTATCTCAGCACTTTGGGAGACTGACTGGGTGGATTACTTTTGCCCAGGAGTTTGAGACCAGCCTAGGCAACATGGCAAAACACCATTTCTACAAAAAAATATAAAAATTAGCTGGTATAGTCCCAGCTACTTGGGAGGCTGAGATGGGAGGATCACTTGAGCCCAGGAGATGGAGGTTGCAGTGAGTCAAAATCACACCACTGCACTTCAGCCTGGGTAACAGAGTGAGGCCTTGTGTTAAAAAAAAAAAAAAAAAAAAGACAACAGCAAAAGATATATTACTGCTGCTCCTTTAAGGAATGGGCAATATTTCCACTTATGTTCCATTGGGTGGATTTTAAACATATTGCTTCTCTCAGCCGCTAGGCAGGCTGGAAAAATACAGTCTTTATTCTAGGTAGCCATTGTCCAGCCAAAACTTAGGGGAATCTAACACAGTGGAGAAAGTGGATTTGGGGGATGAATTAGTAATAATAGATTAGGCCATGCTGTGGTCCATATAAACCCTAATATCTCAGTGTCTTGACCCAATTAAGGTTTATTTCTCACTCAGGAACCTCAGTTGACAGGTGCTTCACCATCCCGCAGCTGATTGCTGGAATACAGATAGCTATAAGAGGGGAAGAGAGGAGGACATGGAGGCAGAACACCAACTCCTAAATGCTGACTTCTAAATGCTTACGACTGACATCCCTCATTTCTGCTCTCAGTCCCTTGGCCAGAACTTGTCCCATGGTTTCTATCTAACTACCAGACAGCCTGGAAAATGTAGAAAAGCATTTTATTATTACAAGTGGGCAATGAATGTCTCTGCCACTTATTGGGGTTAATACTTGAATTCAGTTAAAGAGTTGCATTGCTACAGCATGCTGAAGTTTTGATTGAGCACTTTGTCAGCATTTAACATTCCTCTCTTCGCCCACAGGCTTATTTGTGGCTTGGAGCCTCCGTGTCCTTCTAGCCCTGTCAATCTGTGCTTTTCTCTGTGTATCCACGGTCTTGAAGAAAAGCCCTGGGCACTGGTGCTAGGTTTTCCCGTTTGACACAGAGAAGGCCTCCCTTTAAACGGCAATAAAAATAGCCTCCATTTATGTTGCTGTTTCTTTCCCTTTGTCTCTTCTACTAAAGGAGCCAATTAAACAAAATGTGTGCTTTCGGCGCCTGTTCTGTGTTCACTTTAAGATTTAATCAACCCTCTGAACCTGCAGCATAACTGCCTCATAATGTCAAGTTAATATATTGAGATCAGCTCAAACCCACCATTCCCAAGGGTGGTTTTGTTTAAAGGCAAGCTGTAATTGAATTTCTAAGCAACTGCCAAGCTTTCAAGGTACCAAAATAAACATTATCCAAACAGAAACTTATCCTGGAATCTTTGGTTAACTTATGTGTACTTTAAGAAAACAGAGGTTTTCAGAATTAAGGAAAAAAAAGTAAGCTGAACTCTTTGAGGTCCCTTCAAAACAATCGCTATTACCTTCCCCCACCCCCATTTCTTGCGGCACTCACAGCTGAATATCCAATCAGGTAAATCGGCAGCTGATTATTCGCTAAAACACAGCTTTCTTTGCTTTACAGGAAACTGCCCTTAGGCTCCTTTGACTTTTGGGCGCTTTCATTACTCAACTAAATATCTTCAGGGATCCTCAGTGCCCACAGAATAAAGTCCAAATTTTCCATCCTGGGATTCGACCCTTTCTATGATGTGTCTCCAACATGCTTTTCAGGTCTTATTTCTACTTACAGAACCCTGTCTCCCTTCACCCAAGCATGAACCTACTCATCAATCATACCCTACGGTTCACTTCTTGCAAATATGTTTGACACTTTTCTACCTGGGTTTTTGTTGATGTTAGTCTTTCAACCTGGAATGTTCTTCACCCCAAATCTATCTATTAAAATCCCACCCAAATCAGTAGCCTCTTCCAGTTCCCCACAGTTGTATTAAATGTCACCGTTGTGCTACATAGCACTTAGAGACGTTTATTATTACACTTCCCTTATTCCGTTTGCATCTGAATAATTTCCACCCAGCTTCCACATGAGATTATATGTTCCTCAAGGCCAGGAAGCATATCTTCTGTTTTTCTTCCCTCCTTTGTTTTTAATGAACCTTTATTAAATACCTACTGAATGCCTGGCACTGTGCAAGAAACTCTGAGAATTACAAATCAAGCACAGTTTAGACTTTCAGGAATCCCATAGCAAAGATTGAATGCAATGTTTTTTGTTTTTTAAAAAATATTTTTGGTCTCCCCTTAGGAAAGAAAGTTTTTCTTTTAAAAACTGTTTATTTATTTATTTTTATATTTATTTATTTTATATTTAAATATATATAATATATTATATACATTTAATCTCTGAGAATTACAAATCAAGCACAGTTTAGACTTTCAAGAATCCCATAGCAAAGATTGGATGCAATGTTTTTTCTTTTTTAAAAAATATTTTTGGTCCCCTCTTAGGAAAAAAATTTTTTCTTTTAAAAAATGTTTATTTATTTATTTTTATATTTTGGATGCATATTGAAAAGAGGGGACAGAATGAAGACTAAAGAACTCGAGTTAGAGATAGCAATAAAATATATAAATGTGTATAAAGTTAAAATATCTGGACAGTGCTCTGTGTCATCACTGGTATAAGATACCTTAAAAGAAGGGGGTATTGCTTTAGATTCTGGTGGATACTGAGCATGAATTTGGACATTCACAGACAAGGAGAAATGATGTATTAGGTGGAAGACGGCAAAGAATTGGGAGTTTAGTGAAACTCAAAGGGAACAATAGATGATTTTTTTGTTTGTTTGTTTTGTTTTTTTGAGATGGAGTTTCACTGTTGTCACCCAGGCTGGAGTGCAATGGCACGACCTCAGCTCACTGCAACCTCTGCCTCCCGGGTCCAAGCGATTCTCCTGCCTCAGCCTCCTGAGTAGCTGGGATTACAGGCACCCACCACCACCCCCAGCTAATTTTTGTATTTTTAATAGAGACGGGATTTCACCATGTTGGTTAGGCTGGTTTCAAACTCTGACCTCAGATGAACCACCCACCTCGGCCTTCCAAAGTGCTGGGATTACAGGCACGAGCCACTGCACCTGGCCAAGATATGGTTTTCAATATAAAGCGTTTGTAAAGGGAATCAGTGGGGGGCAGATAATTTGGAAATAAAAAAACAAAAACAAAATCAGAGGAAGTCCTGAATTTCCAGATGAAAGAACTTGGACTTTATTCGATAAGCACAGACAGCCACCCAGAGTTGTTGAGCTTTGGTGTGATGTAACCTGTGCTTTTCCAGGGACTGTGAATCTGGTGTGGGTGCAGGTTGGTGGGAGAAGCTAGAGGATGTCATTAATTCAGGAACAAAACCGATGGTCTGGACTGAGGGAGCAGCAGCAGCAGTGGGCATGGAGGGGAAGAGAGGAATGAGTAAACTTGGTTAGAAGTGGAGTCACCTCGGTTTATGAACAAAGGAGATGTAAGATTTAGAGATGGTCCTGAGTTGTTCGATCTAGATTGCAAAAACGATGGGGCTACCATCAGCAAGAGCACCTAAGAGAAGGCTCAGATGGAGGGCAATTTGTAAGCCTAGGGGCCAACAGGAAATCCAGGTGGGGGGCTCCATAGGAAGTAGAAAATATAAGCTGGGATTTGGGAAGGGGTCAGGGATGGATATAAGTAATATTTGAAGAAAGTGGGCTTATTTTGAAATTTGGGGTATGTTAGCATTTTACTGCTGGAATGTCTATGCATTTCACTATTGGAGTATCTTAATATAAACATTTAAAAACCTCTTTAATGAAATGCAATACATGTACCATAAATTTCACCCACTGAAAGTGTACAATTGAGTGATTTTCAATATATTCACAAGGTTGTTCAACCTTCAATGCAACGTAAGCTTAGAACACATTCATCACCCCCCAAAAAAACTTCATGCCCGTTAAGAGTCACTCCCTCTTCCCCTCCAACCTCTCCCCAGTCCAAGGCAACCACAAATCTTTCTGTGTCTATAGATTTGCCTATTCTGCACATTTCATTTAAATAGAATTATACGTTATGCAGTGTTTTGTGACTGGCTTCTTTCACTTGACATGTTTTCAAGGATGTACACTGTTTTCAAGTATGTTTTCTTTCACTTACTGTGGATTGTACTTATTTCCTGTTTATTGCCAAATAATGTTTTATTGTATGGATAAACTGTATTTTGTTTAATCTGTTCATCAGTTTATGGACATTTGGCCTGTTTCTACTTTTTGGATATTATGAATAATGCTGCTATAATCATTCATGAACAAATTTTGGCAGGGATGTATATTTTTATTTCTCTTGGGTATATATACTTGGAGTAAAATTGCTGGGGCATATGCTTACTCTATGTTTAGCATTTTTTGGAATTGTCAAACTGTTTCCACAGTGGCCACACCATTTTACATTCCCTGCAACAGTACACAAGCATTACAATTTCTCCACATCTTTGCCAACACTTGTTATTACCAATCTCTTTGATTATAACTAGTCTAGTGGGCATGAATGGTATCTCATTATAGTTTTAATTTTTCATTTCTCTAATGACTAATGATGTTGAGCATCTTTTGCATATATGTATTGTTCATTTGCATATCTTCTTTGGAGAAATGTCTTTCAAATCTCTTACCAATCTTTTAATTTGGCAGTGTCTTTCACAGTGTACCAATTTTTAGTTTTAATAAAATTTAGCATATCAATTCTTTTTTTCATGGATTGTGCCTTTGCTGAAAAGTCATCATCAGACATCATCTAGATGTTCTCCTATGTTATCTTCTAGGAGTTTTATAGTTTTGCATTTTACATTTAGGTCTGTGATCAATTCCGAGTTAATTTTTGTGACAGATATAAGGTCTGTCTCTAGCTTCATTTTTTTTTTTTTTTTTTTTAATGAATGGCCAGTTGTGCTAGCACCGTTTGTAGGAAACACTCTTTCTTCATTGTATTGCCTTTGCTCTTTTGCCCAGGATCAGTTTCAGTCAGGTTTTCTTCTTTTAATGTCTAAGGGATCTGCAATGATGTATCCTCTTTCATTTCTGATATTATAAATTTGTGTCCTCTTTCTTTGTTCTTTTTCTGACTAAGAGCTAAAGAATTTTTTTGGTATTTACAAATAAACAGCTTTTGGTTTAATTGATTTTCCTTATTGATGTTCTGTTTTCAATTTCATTGATTTCTGCTCTGATTTTATTATTTCTTTTCTTTTGCCTACTTTGGATTTAATTTGCTCTTTTTTTCTTTTTTCTAAGGTAGAAGCTTAGATTATTGATTTCAGGTTTTTATTCTTTTGTAATATATGTATTCAGTGCTATAAATTACTAAATTACTATCTAAGCACTTCTTTTACTACATCTTACAAATTTTGATAAGTGGTGTTTTCATTTTCATTTGGTTCAAAGTACTTTACAATTTCTCTTGAGACTCCTTTTTGAACTATGTGTTATTTGGAAATGTGTTGTTTAATCTTTAACTGTTTTGAGATTTCCTAGCTATCCTTCTTTTATTGATTCCATGCCAAATGGAATTAAAGCAGACATGGTATGTTTTTTATTCTCTTAAACTTGTTAAGGGGTGTTTTGTGGCCTAGAATGTGGTCTATCTTGGCGAATGTTCCATATGAATTTGAGAAGAATTAGTGTTTTGCTGTTGTTTGAAGTAGTCTATAAATGTACATTATATCTAATTGACTGGTGGTGGTAGAATTAAACAATGTCCTTACTGATTTTTTTGCCTGCTGGATATGTCCATTACTGATAGAGAGGTGTTGAAGTCTTCAACTGTAAAAGTAAATTTATGTATTTCTCCTTCCAGCTCTATCAGTTTTTGCCTCACGTATTTTGATGCTCTTTTTTTTGAGATGGAGTCTTGCTCTGTCACCCAGGCTGGAGTGCAGTGGCTCAATCTTGGCTCATTGCAAGCTCCACCTCCATGCCCAGCTAAGTTCACACCATTCCCCTGCCTCAGCCTCCCTGGTAGCTGGGACTACAGGCGCCCACCTCCACGCCCAGCTAATTTTTTGTATTTTTAGTAGAGACGGAGTTTCACCGTGTTAGCCAGGATGGTCTCGATTTCCTGACCTCGTGATCTGCCCACCTTGGCCTCCCAAAGTGCTGGGATTACAGGTGTGAGCCACTGCTCCCAGCCTTTTGATGCCCTTTTGCTAGGTACAGTCACATTAAGGATTGTTACAATTTCTTAGAGAATTGACTCCTTTATCATTTTGTAATGTCTCTTCTTCATCTCTGATAGCTTTCCTTGATCTGGAGTCTGCTCTGTCTGAAATTAATTTAGCTACTCCCACCTTCTTTTGATTGGTGTTAGCATGGTATATATTTTTCCATCCCTTTAGTTTTAATCTATATGTGTCTTTGTACTTAAAAAGAGTTTCTTATACATAACATATAGGTTAGTCTTGTTTTTCTCACTCTGAAAATCTCTGTCTTTTAATTCATATATTCAGACCATTAATGTTTGAAGTGATCATTGATATAGTTGGGTTAATATCTACCATATTTTTTACTGTTTTCCATTTTTTGCCATTATTCTTTGTTCCTATATTTGTCTTCCACTCTTTTCCTTCTTTTTGTGGTTTTAATTGAATTTTTTACTTCTGGTTTGTTTTTCTTTTTGAAAGAATATCAGACAACTGACTTTGTGGACTTGGGGGAAAGAGTGGGAGGGGGGTGAGGGATAAAAGACTACAAATAGGGTACAGTGTATACTGCTTGGGTGATGGGTGCACCAGAGTCTCACAAATCACTACTAAAGGACTTATTCATGTAACCAAACACCAATAACCTATGAAAAAAAAAAAGAATAAGTTATACTTCTTTTTAAAAACTTATTAAATTTACTTTTTAAAGTTGTTATCCCAGAGTTTTCCATATACATTTACAACTAATCCGATTCCTTCAAATGTCATGATACCACTTTATGAGAAGTACAAATACTTTATAACAAAATTATCCCAATTCCTTCCTCCCATCCCTTGTGACATTGCTGTCATTTATTTCACTTATACATAATCAAATCCATTATTACTATTATTATTTTGAGCAAACTGTTATCTGTTAGATCAATTAAGACTAAGAAAAATAGAAGTTTTAGTTTTGTTTTTACGTATTTCTTCTCTAATATTCTTCCTTTCTTTATGTAGATCCAAATTTCTGAATTATATTATTGTTCTTCTCTTTAAAGAACTTCTTTAAACATTTCTTGTAAGGCAGGTCTACTGACAATACAGTCCCTCCATTTTTAAATTGCTGGATAACGTCTTAAATAAAAGGTGTTTTCTTTTTTGTTTTTTCAGGTTTTATATCTCCCTCAGAAAGTCATGAAACTTTTTTTTTTTTTTTAGACAAAGTCTTGCTGTGTCACCCAGGCTGGAATACAGTGGCACAATCTTGACTCACTGCAACCTCTGCCTCCTGGGTTCAAGCGATTCTCATGCCTCAGTCACTCGAGTAGCTAGGATTACAGGCATGTGTCACCATGCCCGGCTAATTTTTGTACTTTTAATATAAAGAGGGGGTTTTGCCATATTGCCCAGGTTGGCCTTGAACTCCTGGCCTCAAGTGATCTGCCTGCCTCGGCCTCCCAAAGTGCTGGGATTACAGGCATGAGCCACCGCACCTGGTCTGGGTTAAAGTCTTTATTTCTCTTTCACTTTTGAAAGGTAATTTCACCAGGTACAGAATTCTAGGTTCTTTCTCTCAACAACACTTAATAACGGTGCCCCCACACACCCCACCCCACTTTGGCTTCTTTTGGAATTTATTATTTATCTTTGATTGTCTATAATTTGAATATGATATGCCTGTATATTTTCTGGATCTGTGGTTTATCTGACTTTAATTTGGGGGAAAGTTATCAATTATTCTTGTTTTAAATATTTCTTCTGTTCCTTTCTTACTCCTCCTTCCTATATTCCCACTATGTGTATTTACACCTTTTGTAGTTGTCACATAGTTCCATTCTTTTTTTTTTTTTTTTTTTGGGTATTTGTTTCTCTGTGCTTTTCAGTTTGGGAGATTTTTATTGTGCCATTCTCAGGCTCAGAGACTCTTTCCTCATCTACTAATAAGCCCATCAAAGGCACTCTCTATCTGTTACAGTGTTTTTGATATCCAGCATTTCTTTATTGCTTTTTCTTAGAATTTTCATCAGTCTATTCACATTGCCCATCTGTTCTTGTATGCTGCCTACTTTATTCATCAGAGCCCTGAGAATATTAACTGTAGTTGTTTCAGATTCCCAGTCTGATTATTTCAACATCCTTGCCATACCCGAGTGTGGTTCTGTCTCTTCAAACTGTGTCGTCTTTTAATATGCCTTGTAATTTTCTCTTGATAGCTAGATGTGGTGTGGTGTATATAGGGAACTTCTGTATATAGGCCTTTGTTAATATGGTAAATTGTGGAGAAGGGAAGTGTTCTATAGTCCTATAATAGGTCTCAATCTTTATTGCCTGGGCCTCTGGACTTGACAAATGCCTCTCAATTTCTCTCTCTCCCTCTTAAATGGCAAAGAATTGCTAGAGTAGGCTTGAGCTGGGCATTTTTCATCTTCCATATTGGAGGTTAGAGTTGCTGGAGTTGGGTATTTCTCTTCCTGTAAGTCAGTTAGGATCTAATCAAACCCCAAAAGATTACACTCTGGTTAATAGTTTCTCCTGAGAACATATCTAAGAACTGAATGTTCTGGCATGTTTAAAAATGGTTCATTTTCCCCTTACCTTTCTGAAAGTGGGAGAGAAATTTTCTCTAATACTCACTTTGAGAATCAGATCAAGCTATTGGTCACAAAAGTGTGTCCCCCCACCCCACTGCTTGGTGCCCCCTGGAATTTTAAACTCTTAGACTTGTCCACATTAAGCATCCAGGAATTCTTCAACTCTAGTTCAGGCATTTTTATCTTGGCACTGGTTCCTTTGGTGGTTTTTGCTTATGGTTTTCTGCTCTGGTAAGTTTGATTCTTTGTTTTTCCCTGTCTGTCTTTTCAATTTTGGGGGAAGCAATTTGCCCTGTGACCTCACTTCTGTTACAGAAGTCTAAGAAAAGTTGTTGATGTTTTTAGTTTGTTTAGTTTTTAACTTGTTGTTAGGAGGGAGTGGTTACTTCTGAGTTTTTTACATGCCAGACCAGAAATTGGAAGCCCATACCATTGATTTTGGTATATTGGTCTTGTATTTTTTCACTTTGCTGAACTCATTTATTAGTTCTAATTAATTTTGTGTGTGTGTGTGTGTGTGTGTGTGTGTGTGTGTGTATGTGGTTACTTAGCATTTTCAACATACAAGACCCTCTGTGTAGTTTTACTTTTCCCTGTCCAATCTGGATGTCTTTATTTCTTTTTCTCGCCTAATTGTTCTGGCTAGAATTTGTACAACAATGTTGAACAGAAGTTATGAAAGTAGATGTTCTTATTCTGTTCCTGCTCTTCCCTTAGGGAGAAAGCATTCAGTCTTTCATCTTTAAATATGATGTTAGCTATGGGTTTCTTGTAGATGCTACTTAGTGGTTGGAAGTTTCCTTCTATTTCTAGTTTGTTGAGTGTTTTATTTTTATTATGAAAAGTGTTGGGCTTTCTCAATGCGTTGTTTCTGTCTATAAAGATAATCATGTGGTTTTGTTCTTCATCCTATTAATACAGTGTTGCATTAATTGATTTTTAGATGTTAAGCCAACCTTGTCTTCCTGAGATATATTTCACTCTGCTATGGCTTGTAATTCTTTTTATATGTTGCTGGATGTGATTTGTTTGCATTTTGTTGAGGATTTTTGCATCAATATTCATAATGGATATTGGTCTGTAGTTTTCTTGTGATGATTTTGGTATCAGAGTAAAACTGGCCTCATAGGATGAATTTGAAAATATTTCCCTTCTTTTATTTTTATTTTTAAAATTTACTTTATTTTATTATTTTATATGGGTCTTGCTCTATCACCCAGGCTGGAGTGCAGTGATAGGATCATAGATCACTGTAACCTCAAACTCCTGGGCTCAAAAGATCCTCCTGCCTCAGCTACCCAAATAGCTAGGATCACAGGCATGCAACGCCATGCCTGGCTAATTACAAAAAAATTGTTTCTGTAGAGGCAGGGTCTTGCTATGTTGCCCAGGCTGGTCTTGAACTCCTGACCTCAATTGATCTTCTGCAACCTTGAATCCTTTCCAATTTTTATATTAATTATTTCCTAAATATTCTGCAGAATTCATCATTGAAGTTATCCGCTTTGAGATTTACTTCGTGGAATGTTTTAAATTATTAATTTAATCTCCTGAATTATCAGATTTCTTAAGTTGTTTTTTAGCAGTTTGTATCTTTCTAGGAAATACCTATTTCATCAAGGTTGTGGAATTTTTGGATATAAAAAGTTGTTCCTAATTTTCTCTTATAATCTTTTTCATTTCTGTGAGGTCAGTTATAACGTCTCCTCTTTCATTCTGATTTTTGCAATTTGAGTTTCTTTCTTTGCTTTTTTTTTTGTTGTGTTTTTGTTTTTGTTTTTTTGTTTTTTTTTTGGTCAGTTTAGCTAGAGATTTGCCAATTTTGTTCTCTTTCAAGGAACCATCTTTTTGTTGCTTTGATTTTCTCTGTTTTTCTGTAATCTCTCTCACTTATTTTCACTACAAACTTCATTATTTTTTCCTTCTGCTTGCTTCGGGTTTTATTTTCTCTTAAGTTAGTGTTTCGTGTAATAAAAGACTAGGATATTTGTTTGAGATGAGTTTTAGTAGTGGCATTTACTGCTACAAATTTTTCCCTGAGCCCTACTTTACCTGCATCTTATAAGTTTTGGTATGTCATAGTTTCATTTTTGTTCATCTTGAAGTATTTTCTGCTTTTCTTTGTGATTTCTTCTTTGACTCATTGTTTATTTAAGAGTGTGCTGTTTAATTTTCACATTAGCAAATTTCCCAATTGTTTTCCTGTTATGGCTTTCTAATATTATTTTGTTATAGTTAGAGAACATATTTTGAATGATTTCAATCTTTTTAACTTTATTAAAAATTTTATTTTTATTTTTTATTTTATTTTATTTTTTTGAGACAGAGTCTCACACTGTCGCCCAGGCTGGAGTGTAGTGGTGCAATCTCAGCTCACTGCAAGCTCTGCCTCCTGGGCTCATGCCATTCTCCCGCCTTAGCCTCCCGAGTAGCTGGGATTACAGGAGCCCACCACCATGCCTGGCTAATTTTTTGTATTTTTAGTAGAGACGGGGTTTCACCGTGTTAGCCAGGATGGTCTCGATCTCCTGACCTCGTGATCCACCTGCCTCGGCGTCCCAAAGTGTTGGGATTCCAGGCGTGAGTCACTGCGCCCGGCCTGAACATTTTTTTTATAACATAGGATATAGTCTATTCCAGAGACTGTCTCATGTGCGTTTGAGAAAAATGTATATTCTGTCACTGTTGGTGTAGTATTCGATAGTATCTGTTAGGTCTAGTTGATTTATAGTGTTATGTAGGTCTTCTTTTTCCTTGTTTATCTTCTTTTGGTTGGTCTGTGCATTATTCAAAGTCATATGTTAAAGTTTTTAATTATCATTATTGAATTGTCTATTTCTCCCTTTATTTCTGTCAGCTTTTGTTTCATGTATTTTTGTACTTTATTATTTGGTGCATATATGTTTTTAATTGTTATATCTTCCTGATGACTTCATGCTTTTATCATTATAAGCTATTTTTTTGGTCTCCAGTAGTAATTTCTGTTTTAAAGTCTATTTTGTCTGATAATAGTATAACTACTCCAGCTATCTTACAGCTGCAGTTTGCATCATATGTATCTTTTTCCATCCTTCTACTTTCAACCTATTTGTGCCTTTGAATGTTAAGTATGCCTTTTGTAGATGGCAGACGGTTGATATTAATTTTTCCCTCCCACAGTCTCTTCCTTTTGATTTGGTAGTTTAATTTACTCACACTTGATGTTATTATTAACATAGCTACATTTACATATGCAATTTAGCTTTTGTTTTCTATATGCCTATTTTTATTCCTCTGTTCCTCCTTTATTGCCTTCTTTTGTATTAAGGGTATTTTTTTAAGACTGACATTTCAATGTTGTCAATGATTAATTGTATTTAAAAATTATTATCATTATTATATATAATATTATTATGCTTGCTCTAGGTCTTACAATATGCAGCTTAAATTATCAAATTGATTTCAGATTTCAGTAACATAACCAATGAAATACAGAAATTTTACTCTTGTATAGCTCCATTTCTTCACTCTTTTAATGTTATTATTGTATATATCTATATATGTTACAAACCAGAAATAAATTACTATAATTAATAATTTATATAAATGTGTATCTTCATGCACATGTGTGCTCACTGCAGCACTATTTACAATAATAAAGACATGAAATCAACCTAAATGCCCATCAGTGGTAGACTGGATAAAAAAATGTGGTACATATATAGCATGAAATACTGTGAAGCCACAAAAAAGAGCGAGGTTATGAACTTTGCAGGAACATGGATAGAGCTGGAGGCCATTATCCTTAGCAAAGTAATGCAGGAACAGAAGACCAAATACTGCATGTTCTCATTTATAAGTAGGAGCGAAATGGTGAGAACACACGAACACACAGAGGGAAACAACAGACATTGGGGCCAACAGACACTGGGTGGAGGGTGGGGGAGGGAGGATAAGGAAGAATTACTAATGGGTACTAGGCTTAACACCTGAGTGATAAAATAATCTGTACAACAAAACCCCTGTGACATGAGTTTAACTATACAACGAAACTGAACATGTGCCCTTTAACTTAAAAGTTAAATTAAAAATAAATAAAATAAACCTGTGTCTTTTACATAAGCTAAGAAAAACAAATATATAAACATAGAATTTGTTACATTAGCCTTTTAATGTTCCATTTCTGTTTTTTAATTTCTTCCTATGAACCCCAGTTACCATTTGTTTAATTTCTTTATTCCAAAATATCTTTAGTCCCACCTGCCCCCTTAGTGCTGTTATCATCAAATACACTGCATTTCTATACATTGCAAGTCCAACAATATAATTATATAGATATCATTTAATGTGATCTCTTTTTATGTCAGTTAAAGAAAGATAGAAGAAATATGTTGTTATACAGCCTTTTAATAATTACCTATATAATTACTTTTGTTAGAAATTTGTTTTTTCGTACGGACTTGAGTTACTGTCTAGTGTCACTAGCCTTAGCCTAAATAATTTCTTTTATTATTTCTGATAATGCAGGTCTGTTATCCATGAACTCTTTCAGCTTTTGTTTATCTGGGAATGTCTTTCTTTTACTTTTGTTTTTCAAAGATATTTTTGCTAGATATAAAATTATTAGTTGACCAGTTAGATTTTTTTTTTTTTTTTTTTTTTTTTACTTCCAGGAGTTTCGATATGTCATCCTACTGCCTTCTTACCTTCATTGTTTCTAATGAGAAATAAACTGTTAATCTTATTGAAAGTCCTTTGTATGTGATGAGTTGGTTTTCTTTTAATGTTTTTGAGTTTTTCTTTTGTATTTGGTTTTCAATATTTTGACTATGATGTATCTGAATATGGATCTCTTTCTGTTTGTCCTACCTGTAGTTCATTTTGGATGTGTAGATTAATGTCTTTCACCAAATTTGGGAAGTATTCAGCCATTATTTCTTTGAGCATTTTTTTCTTCTCTTTTCTCTTTACTCTCCTTCTGGTACTCCCATTACTCCTGTTACACATATATGGGTGCACTTAATGGTGTACTACTTTTTTCTGAGTCTCTGTTCACTTTTCTTCATTCTTTTTCTTCTCTTCTCCAGATTGCATAGTGTCTATTGATCTGCATTCAAGTTCACTGATTCTTTATTTTGTCAGCTCAAATCTACTGTTGAGCCCCTCTAGTGAATTTTTCATTTTGGCCATTTTCACCTCTATAATTTCCATTTGGTTCTTTAAAAATTTCTGGGCCAGTCACGGTGGCTCATGCCTGTAATCCCAGCACCTTGGGAGGCAGAGGTGGGTAGATCACCAGGCCAGGAGATCGAGACTATCCTGGCCAACATAGTGAAACCCTGTCTCTACTAAAAATACAAAAATTAGCCAGGCATGGTGATGGGTGCCTATAATCCCAGCTACTTGGGAGGCTGAGGCAGGAGAATAGCTTGAACCCAGAGGGCGGAGGTTGCAGTGAGCTGAGATCACACCATAGGACTCCAGCCTGGCAACAGAGCGAGACTCTGTCTCAATAAATAAATAAATTAATTAATAAATTAATTAATTCTGATTTTAATTGATATTTTCTATTTAATATTTTTATCAGTCATAACTTCCTTAGTTCTTTAAATATAGCTTTCTTTAGTTGTTTGAACATGTTTATGGTAGCTACTTTGAAGTCTTTGTTTGCTATGTTCATCATCTGGGTTTTTTAAAAGGTAATTTCTATTTTTTGCTGCTTTCTTCCCTAGGTATAAGGTCAAGGTCATGCTTTTCTGTTTCTTGGCATAGCTCATACTTTTTTGTTGAAAAACGAGCATTTTAGAAAATATGTTATAGCAGCTCTGGATACTGACTTCCTTTTCTCCTTGCCCTGGGGTTGATATTACTGTTGTTGCTTGCTTGGCAATTTGTTTCTTTGTTTGGTAACTTTGCTAAGCTAACTTTGTTAAGTCTACTTTCCTTGCATTGTGCAACCTCTGATTTGTATTTCTTGTTTTTATTTTTTAGTCTGGCTGCCTATGAGCCACCCTTGAATTCACATATGGTACTTATTGGTCAGATGTTGTGCCTACATTACTTTAGCCTGATAGATTCTTACCTCCTCTCCCTTTTGGGGGTGCTGTGTGTTGGGGGCTTAGCGGTTGCTATTATAGTCCAGAGAGTTTATGTTTTGGCCCCACATTCAGCCAGGGACTAGCTTGGAGGTTCCTTTTCCAATCACTCCTGAAAGGGTATAGTCCTGGACCTATATGCAGTTTTCCAGTCTTCCAGAGATGTGTGTGGATTTTTTTTTAAGCCCAGTTTTCTAAGAGTTACCCTGGGTTATAGTAGCTTATTGTTTAAGTGTTTTATCAGAGGTTATGCTTAAACTCTTTGTGTCTATGAGGCCTATGTTCTTTGTTGATAAATCTGTGTGTTGCATGGGGAATGCTTATAAGTCTGGCCCATCTCCAGTTTGATTGCTCCTGAGCATGCAGACTAGTGCATGTGCACAATCTTCTTGATCCTCAGGGATTGCTATGATCCCAAGAGGGTTCTTCTTGGCTATCTTTCATGCTGTTTTTTTCTGTTAAACTTCTGGACATTCTGCCATTTCACTGATACTGTTGCTACCATAATCATGAAGATACCAGCACCCTCTCGATTACCCTTCACCAACATTTCCTTGTTTTCAATAACACCCTTAGGCATGGAATTTTCCACATTCAGTTCCAAAAACAGTCAGTCTCCTCAGACAGCATTGTAGAGTTCTTCATCGTTATGACCTATCACTTCCCCTGGGAAGAATATCTGCACCACTGCACAGAACCTGGAGTGGGGACAGTGGACTGTTTCTCCCTTCCTCTGCAAGTAAGTATTGGAAGGAGTGGTAACCTCTTCTCCGCCTTTCTCTACAAGTGTGAAACCTCTACTTGATGAACGAGCTGAGGCCGAGATGATTGGAGCCTCAGTATGCTCAGCCTGCAACATCTAGGCTAGGGCTTCCACCATACAATAGGGGTTCAGTAGGGGAAGGGGTCCTCAGACCTTTCATCCACACCTGCTCAGAATACAGCTTCTGCAACATAGGGCTGGAAGGGCATGAGAAATACTGGAGCCCTGCCCCTCTCAAGGATGAAACTGTAGCCCTAGGCTGGAAGCTGGGGGAAAAGGAAGCCTCTGTCTTCACGACTGAAATAACCACAGACTCCTGCCATCCTTGTTGAAATTTAGTAGACTTTCTTGAATGAGTATTTCTCCATCTTATGTATACCCTTAGAACAACTCTAGAGACTGTCAGTGATGTTTTCAAAAAATCATTTTTGCCACTTAAATTCTTGTTTTCCTGTGGAAAGAATGTGCCAACCTATTCACTTTCACATTCTTGAGGTCCCCAAGATCAAGTGTCTTATTATCGTTTAATCTCAAAGCAAGAATGACCATGAAATACTTGACTCTTTTTCTTTTTTGTATCCAATTGTCCAAGAAATCCTGTTAGTGCTACGTTGGAAATTGATCTAGTATTCAACCCCTTCTCACCTGCTCCACTGGTGTCACCTGGTCAGAGCCACCGTCTCCTCTCACTTGCGAGAGGCTCTTCCTTGGGGTTCTTGTTTCCGCCCTTTCTCTCCTGCTTTCTGTTCTTGACACAGCAGCCAAAGTGATCCTATAAAAACACAAGTCATAAATCCATTCCTCTAGAAGGTCCCTGATGTCGTCTGGATATTTGTCCCTGCCCAAATTGAGCTGTAATCCCCAGTGCTGGAGGTGAGGTCTGGTGGGAGGTGTTTGGGTCATGTGGTCAGATCTTTCATGGCTTGGTGTTGTCTTTGCAATAATGAGTGAGCTCTCATGAGATCTGATCATTTAAAAGTGTGTGGCACCTCCCCAACCCCTTGCTCCTGCTCTGGCCATGTGATGTGCCTGCTCCCACTTCACCTTCTGCCATGAGTCAAAGCTTCCTGAGGCTTCCCCAAAAGCAGATGCTGGTGCTATGCTTCCTGTACAGGCTACAGAGCTGTGAGCCAATTAAACCTCTTTTACAAATTACCCAGTCTCAGGTATTTCTTTATAGCAATGCAAGAGTAGCCTGTTACAGTCCCCTTTTTAACTGACCCTGCATCTCCCTACCCCTTTTTTCACTCCACTCCAGCCAATCTATTCTTCATTGAACAGACCAAGCCCACCTGTACCTCAGGGCTTTTGCAATGATTGTGCCCTGTGCATGGGATACATTTCTCCAATTATCAACCCTGATAACTCTTCACTCCAAGTCACTGCTTAAGGCACCCTTCGTGAAGAGATCTATCCTCACCTCCCTTTATAAGTGCAACATGCCCCCTTCCTCCCAGTGCTCCCTATCCCACCTTCCTGCTCTACTTTTTCTTTTTTCCATGATGCTTATCACCTTTGAAACTACGACTTGTTTGTTATGATGATTGTTTCTTGTCTACCTGTCCCCATTGGAATATGCGCTGCACGAGGGCAGAAATGTTTGTGTTTTTGGTTCACTGTTGCATCTTTAGCGTTCAAAACAATAGCTGGAACAAAGTAGATGCTCATTAAATATTTGTTGAACAAATTAATCATTCATTCACATCCTCTGATTAGTTATGTGGACAGCATGCTGGATATAATTTGGGAAATAAATAACATAGATGAATGAATTTCGGGCCTTGGGTTCAGAATAACCTTGAGGCTTAAGGTACTCTTCTGACACCTTTCAGACCCTTGTTGGGGAAAATGAAAATGGCTCATTTGTGTTCCCAGGAAAATACAAAAGGCAAAAATGCAGTGTTGCAGTCTCATGAACATGAGTGTGGGACTTCTTTATCAGACTGCAAACCTCCTCTGACCAGAAGTTTGATAATTTAAGTCCAATATGTTAAGAAACTAAAAGCTAGAGATCTCTGTGGGGTGGTGATATGGCTGTCCCACTTATGATGGGTCCCTTCCTTGTGCTTCACCTCCAGTTTTGCTCTGCTCCTTTATTTCCTCTGTCTCAGGGGAGGTGGAATGACGTAGCTGGCTGCTAAATTTGGGAAGAATAAACTGAAACTGCCAAGTGCAGCAACTTGAGTTTTCCTCTAGGAGAGAGACTACTTGCAGGTGTCAGTTCTCCTCTGCCATTTTGGGCCATAAGTCTTACCCCATCTGTCTACCCAGATGGGGAGACCTGTCCCAGTCAACCTGGAATAGGTAAATCTGCCCTCTCTTGTGATTCATTTAACAGGCCTATTTCATAATAAACTATGCTCTCCATTAATTTAGACTTGATGATAATAAGGGTGAAATTTAGGCCCTCAAATGCCACTCCTTTTTCTTAATTCCCAAATCACTGAGAAGTCAGAAAGGGGAGAAGGGTGCAATGGTGAACCTCTCGAGAGACCCTTAGTATTTTGCTTTCATTATATTGATGAGAATTGGTTTACCTGGCCACTTGGTTGCAAGGGAAGATGAGAGAGCCCTTATTTGGCTTTACACCCTCTATATTGGAAGACAACGGGGGGGAAGAGGTTTGGGTTGGTAACTGAGTTAGATGTGCCTGTCGCAGAAGTTATCAAGATTTCTTGCTCCTTAAATCACTGGCACAAGCATCACCTGGAGCTTTTTTAGAACTGTAGCTTATAGGCGCTACTCCAGACCTATTGAATCAGAGACTGCAGTTTAACAAGATCCCCAGGTGATTTGTGTGTGCATTAGTGTTTCAGAGGCACTTCCTAGATCAGAGGTCCCCAAACTACAGCCTCTGAGCCAAATCTAGCCTGTGTTCGTAAAGCTTTATTGGAACACAGCATGTTTATGTGTTTATGAAGTCAGTGCCTGCACTTGCACTATGTAGTGGTTAATACTGAGTGTGAATTGGATTGAAGGATGCGAGGTATTGTTCCTGGGTGTGTCTGTGAGGTGTTGCCAAAGGAGATTAACATTTGAGTCAGTGGACTGGGAAAGGCAGACCCACCCTCAATTTGAGTGGGCACCATCTAATCAGCTGCTAGCATGACCAGAATAAAAAGCAGACAGAAGAATGTGGAAAGACTAGACTGGCTGTGTCTTCTGGCCTCCATCTTTCTCCCGTGCTGGTTGCTTACTGCCCTGGAACATCAGACTCCAAGTTCTTCAGCTTTGGGACTCTTGGACTTTTGACCACAGACTGAAGGCTGCACTGTCAGCTTCCCTACTTTTGAGGTGTTGGAACTCATACTGGCTTCCTTGCTCCTCCGCTTGCAGATGGCCTATGGTGGAACCTCACGCCTTGTGATCGTGTGAGTCAATACTCCTTAATAAACTCCCCTTTATATATACATCTGTCCTGTTAGTTCTGTCCCTTTAGGGAACCCTTATTAATACACACTGCAATGACAGAGTTGAGTAGTTGTGGCAGAGAACGTATGGCCTGCAAAACCTCAAGTATTTACTATCTGACCCCTTATAGAAAAAGTCTCCTTGTTTGTATCAAGTTGAGAGCTGAAAGTGTGACTTGGTTGACAATGCTGGGGAGATACTTGACAAAGACAAAGCTGTCTTTTTCTCCAGAATGATAAAAATATGAGAGTATTGAGGGGTAAAAGGTAAAAGCTGGTACAGAGGGAGACACTGATGGAAAGAAAGGCAGGGTGAGTTTCTGGTGGGGGTGGGGCAGAATGGAGTCAAGGATGCAGGTGTAGAGCTAGTAGCAAGGATGGGGGTGGGTGGAGGTTGAGTGAGGATGCAGTTAACTGTTCAGGTGGAAAGAGGGGAGTTGACAGACTCCTGGTTGGGTGAGAATCGCCCACAATGCCTAGCACAAAACCTAACATAAGGTAGGTACCAATCAATGTTTTTGAATTGAAAAAGGTGAATTGAAATAAACTGTGGTTTCCCATTGAGCACTTTGCTTTCAAACTCCAGGACTGTGTACTTTTGCACAAGCCCTGTGGGACAGGAAGGGGCTGGTCTGCATTGTCTTATTCTTATTCTCACTTCACAGCTGGGAAATGGTGGCCAAGGGAGGGTAAGTAACTATCCCTGGGTCACCAAGCCAAGGGGCCCTTTGCAGCTGGGGTTAGAACCCAGGACTCTCCGCCCAAGACCTTTCTCCAGGGAGGCTGCATGAGAACCACTGAGACTGGGCTTGGGGAGTTAGGGAAGGAGTTCCCTCCAGGAGGGCTTGCTGTTAGTTTATGTTGGCTGCAGGGGAACTCCAGTTATCTTTGTCAACAAATCAAAACACAATTTGAGGTTTTTAGAGGAGGCCTCTGATTTTGCGATACCTGTGCCCAAAAGTGAGGATTGCATTTCTGTACCAGACTGAGCTCTTGTTGGAATGTGAGGTGAAGTGGGAGCCAGAAGGGGAGAGGGTGGGAATTTTGGCCAAATGCCTGAGTCTCAATAGTGGGTGGCGGTGGGGCGGGAGGGCAGGAGGATCAGAGTGGACAGAAGAAGAAGATGCCAGAGGCAGTCTTTCTAATTTCTGGGAGCTTGCCCTTCTCCCTGCTCCATTCTCCCAAACATCCTCTTTCTTCACTGTTTCCCCAGCTGCCTGAGCTCTGCTCCCCAGGGCCTCCCTGTGGCCTAGGCTCCTGTGCATGCTCTCACTGCCTTAATTCCTGTTCCCAGGCCCTGTGCAAACTTCTCCAGGCTGTGTTGCAGCCCCTCAGGAACATTTCCTGAAACACTCATCTTTGCTGACTTTTGACAGAACCTTGGAAGCCCCTTATCCCATGGGCACGAGCAACCCAGATGTTCAGGGGAGTCAAGGTCCCCCAGAGTAACCCTTGACCAGCAGGGATCAGAAACTGAAAGCAAAATGCTCCTACCTCCTGTCCTTTGGGCGGACAGTCTGGGAGATTTCTGCGTGTGTGTCAGGGTCCTGGTGGAAGGGAGTCCCATTCCCACAAGATCGACCTCAACACCAGGACACAAATTTATGTGGCTTTTCCTTCTTTCCAAACCCATCCTCCTCCTTCCCAAGTCCTGCTTCCTGGGATCCCCTCCAAAATAAACCACCTGCACCCAAGCTTGTTCAGGCTCTGCTTTTTTGGTTGAGTTGTATTTTTGGTTGAGTTTTATTTTTTAGATGGACAAAAAATAAAAAATATGCCTGTAAATCAGAACATTTTTGTCTCTTCTCTTCCAATATTTATACCTCTGATTTTTTCTTATCTTATTCATTGCCTAGGACTTATTATTGAAAAATATATCCCTGGAAGTTGGCATCTTGGTCTTGTTCCTGACTTTTATGTGACTAAGTCTAATGTTTTACCTTTCAGTATGATGCTTGCTTCAGGTTTCTCGTAGAAACTTTTCTTTTTTAAATTAAGGAAGCATTTCCTACTATTAGCTTACCGCAGTTTGCCAGTAGTTGTATGACAGTGTTTTAAGTCAGATGCAGGCATTGAATTTTACCAAATGTGTTTTCATTGCATCAGTCAACTTTTGCCACCATAATATTGTGTAATGACCACTTCTGTACTAGTCCATTCTCACATTACTATAAAATAGTGGAGACTGGGTAGTTTATCAAAAAAAGAGGCTTAGTTGGTTCCCAGTTTCTGCAGGCTGTACAGAAAGCATGGCAGGATCTGCTAGGCTTCTGTGGAGGCCTCAGAGAACTTACAATCATGGTGGAAGGTGAAATGGGAGTGAGCCACTTCACATAGCCAGAGCAGGAGGGAGAGCGAGGGGGAGGTGCTACACACTTGAAAACAACCAGATCTTATGAGAACTCTATCAGGAGAACAGCACTATGGGGAATGGCATTAGAAACCATGCCCATGATCCAATCACCTCCCACCAGGCCCCACCTTCAACATTGGGGATTACAATTTGACATGATATTTGGGCAGGGACACAGATGTAAACCATATAGTCTACATTCAGGTTTGATACAATAATTATTTTTCTCACTCATAGTTTTGTAGTGTGGCTAGGTTTGGCTAATCTAGCTTGATTCTAAGTGTAGGTTGAATCCAGGGCTGTTTCAAATGTCTCATCTTCCTTGGACCAGTGGTTGAGATGGGGTGTGATGGCAGAAGTACAAGAGGGAATAAGTGGAAGAAAATGATATCCCATGAAGCCGAGGCTTGGAACTGGCACACTGACACTCTTAGTTCCAGTTTCTTCATGCTGAAGCAAGTTCCATGGCTAAGCCCAACAACATTGATATTGGGGGAGGTTACTCTGCTTCTGTTGGAAGAAACTCAAAGGACATAGCAAAAAGGGTGGATGAGGTGAGAATGAAAAACTGGGAAGAATGCAATTGATCACATGCATCTACTGAGATATCTGTGATACTCTTTCCTACTCTTAGTATATTATATAATTACATTAATAGATCTTCAACTGTTGAAACATCATTACATGCCTGGAGTAATCCCTGCTTATCTGAATCCATTATTAATATTAAATGGCTGGTTTTAAGTTTCTAAAATGGTTCCTGTGATTAATAGGCTTCCACTGGTGATTGTAGGTTAAGGCAGTTTGGACTCATTTCTGTGTGGAGTCTGCCAAAATTTGTTTCATGAGAGTGCGCCTCTCCCCTTCCTCTAAGGAATCAGTAGCTGCCTGGGCCTTTGTGTTTCTCTGGCTCTCATGTGCAATTTCCTGCTTTGGTTCAGGTGTAGGTGCCTTTTCCTGGTACTTGGCACAGACGGGGGGAAAGAAGCGTCCAACTGCTAAGTGGTTCTGTCTACAGTCCCCTGATATGGGTTGAACTGTGTTCCCCCCATGATGGTTAATATTGAGCGTCAACTTGATTGAATTGAAGAATGCAAAGTATTGTTTCTGGGTGTGTCTGTGAGGGTCTTTCCAAAGGAGATTAACGTTTGAGTCAGTGGACTGGAAGAGGCAGACTCGCTCTCACTCAATGTAGGTGGGCACCATCTAATCAACCACCAGCATGGCTAGAATAAAGCAGGCAGAAGAGGTGGGAAAAACTGACTTACTGAGTCTTCCGGCCTTCATCTTTCTCCCGTGCTGGATGCTTCCTGCCCTCAAACATCAGACTCCAACTTCTTCAGCTTTTGGACTCTGGGACTTATGCCAGTGGTTTTCCAGGGGCTCTTGGGCCTTTGGCCACAGACTGAAGGCTGCACTGTTGGCTTCTCTACTTTTGAGGTTTTAGGACTCGAACTGGCTTCCTTGCTCCCCAGCTTGCAGATGGCTTATTGTGGGACTTTACGTTGTGATCATGTGAGTCAATTCTCTTAATAAACTCCCCTTCATATATACCTCTATTCTAGTAGTCTTGTCTCTCTAGAGAACCCTGACTAATACACTCCCTAATTCATATGTTGAAGTCCTAACCTTCAGTACCTTGGAATATCACCTGATTTGGAAATAGGGTCTTTGCAGATACAATCAAATTAAGATGAGGTCATTAGGGTTGGCCCTAATGCAATATTTCTGATGTGCTTATAGAAAGGGGAAATTTGGACACAGATACACACATGGAGAATGTCAAGTGAAGATAAAGATATGGGTGATGCTTTTACAAGCAAAGGAAGGTCAAAGGTTGCTGGCAAAACACCAGAAGCCAGGGGAGAAACATGGAACAGATTCTTCGTCACAGCCCTCAGATGAAACCAACCCTGCTGATACTTTGATCTTGAACCTCTAGCCTCCAGAACTGAGAGATGAAAAGTTTCTTGGTTTAAGCCCTGCAGGTGATAGTACATTGTTACAGCAGCACTAGCAAACAAATTCACCTTCTCCACCAAATACGACCTGTCCCCCAAATACAACCTGTCCCCCAGATATGACCTGTCCCCCAAATATGACCTGTCCCCAAATGTGACCTGCCCCAAATATGACCTGACCCCCAATAACTGGCAAATTCTTTGGGACCCTCAGAACCCTCACTCACTCCTTGTGCCTGTTAATCTCAGCCTGGAGGTCCCTAGAACTTCTACTTCTCTAGCAGTTTTTCCCCTGCTTGTGTTTTTGATATTTCTTCCCATCTTTTTTTCCTTCATAGATTTGACACCATTATCAACTTTCTAGTCAATGTTTTATGCAAATGATGTCAGTCTTATTTTCCAGAATACTATAGACTCATTCAACCTTGCATACATAGTCATTTTTTGCAGTTTGAGGCCATCTACCTCCCTGAATCAATTTTGGTACAGATATTATAAACTCTATTTTACATATGAAAACAATGATGCCAGATAGGGTAAGTTACTTGTCTCTGATCATGCAGTCACTGGACAGGAGACACCCCAATTCTTAAAATTTTGTTGTATAAATTTATGAGGATACAGTGCAATTTTGTTGTAGGCATAGATTGCATAGTAGTCAAGTCAGGGCTCTTAGGGTATTCATCACCTGAATAACATTCGTCAGGTAATTTCTCATCATCTCTTGCCTTACCCCCTCACCCTTCCAAGTCTCCATTTTCTGTCATTCCACTCCGTCTGTCCATGTGTACACATTTTTTTTTAGTACTCACTTATGAGTCAGAACATATGATATGTGACTTTCTGGGTCTGGCTTATTTCATTTAAGATAATGACATCCAGTTTCATCTATATTGCTGGAAAATATATAATTTCATTTTTGAAAAATTTTTGAGACAGAGTCTTGTTCTGTCACCCAGGAAGGAGTGCAGTGTTGCAACCTTGACTCACTGCAGCCTCAACCTCCTGGGCTCAAGTGATCCTCCCACCTCAGCCTCTCAAGTAGCTGGGACTACAGGTGCATACCACCACACCTGGCTAAGTTTTTTTTTTTTTTTTGAAACTTCTTCATAACATTCTACATTATCTGAATTTTTATTTTTTATTTTTTATTTTTATTTTTTATTATACTTTAAGTTCTAGGGTACATGTGCATAGCGTGTAGGTTTGTTACATATGTATACTTGTGCCATGTTGGTGTGCTGCACCCATCAACTCGTCAGCACCCATCAATTCATCATTTATATCA
>NC_045453.1:57697806-57753196 GCF_002776525.5 Piliocolobus tephrosceles | reverse complement strand
GGTGTTTGGTTTTCTGTTCTTGTGATAGTTTGCTAAGAATGATGGTTTCCAGCTGCATCCATGTCCCTACAAAGGACGCAAACTCATCCTTTTTTATGGCTGCATAGTATTCCATGGTGTATATGTGCCACATTTTCTTAATCCAGTCTGTCACTAATGGACATTTGGGTTGATTCCAAGTCTTTGCTATTGTGAATAGTGCCGCAATAAACATACGTGTGCATGTGTCTTTATAGCAGCATGATTTATAATCCTTTGGGTATATACCCAGTAGTGGGATGGCTGGGTCATATGGTACATCTAGTTCTAGATCCTTGAGGAATTGCCATAGTGTTTTTCATAATGGTTGAACTAGTTTACAATCCCACCAACAGTGTAAAAGTGTTCCTATTTCTCTACATCCTCTCCAACACCTGTTGTTTCCTGACTTTTTAATGATTGACCTGGCTAATTTTGTAGAGATGAGGTCTCACTATGTTTCCCAGGCTGATCTTGAACTCCTGGGTTCAAGTGATCCTCCCACCTCGGCCTCCCAGAGTGCTAGGATTACAGTGTGAACCACTCTGTCTGGTCAATTTCAGTCTCTTTTTATGGCTGAATAGCATTGCATTGTGTATATACACCACATTATCTTTATTCAGTCATCCATTGATAGACACTTAAGTCAGACACCTGAATTCTTAAGACAATGTGTGTTTCACTGCAGGAGTGGCAGGAAGATTTTGTCTGGCATGATATTCTAGCAGATGAGCAGAGTCTGCTTAAAGCACTGTGTTGAGAAGGGTTCTAAGGCCTCATCCGAGGTCAGTGCTGTGATCAATTAGAGATGTCTGCCACAGGCAAAGGAGGGAGAAGTGGCAGGGGTCTACTTGGTCTATACTAGGTTTTGCTATTATTCCTCAGAATCTTGGCTCATGTTCTTGAGACGTCATTGTGTTTGCAGACTATGTGGAAGGAGTCTGTGGGAAGAAGATCAGTCATTGTGGCTGGCTGTGTTTTAATAATTAGCTTTCCTTTTAGGCCCACTCAAGATTTGCATTTTAACATAACCTTACAAGTAGTGAGAGAACTTAGTCCTCACCCATTATAATCCCTCTCCATCTTCTTTGCTTCTCTTCTTTACAGTATTTCCAACAGATTTTCAGGCAACACCCATAGCAGAGCAATACTGTCTACTGGGTGGGAGGATTTGGGGCCATAAAACTGTCTACTGGGTGAAATTTGGGCCCATCACACTTTTAATTAGCTTGAAGATCTCTTGAGGGATGGGAAGAAGGATGGGTTTCAAAGTGAGACTACTCAGGGCTCAAATCCCACCCAGCCTTGCCAATGACTTGCTGGGTGAACTTGAACTTGATCTTTGATTTCAGCTGTTTTCTATACATGGTGGTAACCATTCCTATTTATAGACTTGCAGTGACAACTAAACAATATGATGGAAACAAATAACATAAGGCAGGGTATTCATTCATTTGTACATTCATTCATTCATTCATTCAGAACAGTTTACGGAGGGTCTGCTATGTGTTAGGCTCTGGCAGTCCAAAGGTAGACAACACGTGATTTCTCATGACATTCTCAAAGCCTGGTGGGGGAGATACACGAACCACAAATTCTGAGAGTCATGTGTCAAGGTCATGGGCAAAGGCGTGCACATGATGCTTCCCCACATGGGGAAAGAAGTGGTCAAGGGGAACTTCCCTAAAGAGAAATCTCCAAAGCTGAAATTTGAAAGACAAAGGAGATGCTTTCAGGAGGTGACAGGAGAGGAGTAGTCGCCAAAGCTGCAACAGGAGTTTTCCCTTCACTGTGTAGCAATGCTGTCTCATGGGCAATGCTGATCTTCTGCTCCGCATAATTTGTGGGGACTTAGAATTTCAGGCATCCCTGAGGGATCCTCTGAGACATCACCCTTCTCTTAGGGAATGATGTTATCCTCAAGATGCGATAAAGCAACAACATATTAACAGTTGACAGAACTACTCCTTCCTCAGCCCCAGGACTCTGGGTAGTTGGTCCTGTGGGAGCTGTTTCTGGGGAAGGAGGAGGCAGGAAGAGCAGGGGGCAGAGCCCAGCTCAGGAAAGTTGGGAAGGCACAGCATGGTTCTCCTTGAAGAAGTCTGTGGTTACCCGCTTATATTTAGCCAGTAAAATGAAATGTGCCTGCGGAGGCTGGGTGTAAATTGTTATTTATTGCTTTGTGAGAAAACTCCCACATGGGGTTCTCTGGCAAGGGAAGCTTTGTAAAATATTTTTGGCAGAAGCAAGGTATGGCTTTGATTTCCACTTTGCCTTTAATGTTTGTCAACGTGTCACGTTGAGAGGGAAAACAAAATTGGAGCATGCATTTTTGGCCAAGTATGTTTATTAGTTAGCATATATTTATTGAGCAACCACTGTATGCTAGGTGCTGGGGATACAGCAATAATCAAGGCAGATGTGGTTCCTGTCCTTATAGATGAGGTAAGACAGATGATAATTTTAATAACATTTGGGGGTAAGGGCCCAAGAATCATCCCCTCTGTCATTTGGGCTCCCAAGATGGGGGCAATGAAACAAATGAAATCCAAAGTATTTGCATTATCAATGGCTAGGAAAGACCTAATAGGCTACCAAATTCAGACCTCTCTGGTATTGGGCAAATTAAAGAAGTTGGATGAGATTTGAGGTCAAAGTTGAGCCTTCTCTCTTCCCAAATCTAGACCTTGCAACTTACTTCTAGAGAAAAGAAAGAGAAAAAGAAAGAAACAAGTACTGTTACCCAGCCAGCCTCAAGCCTGTTGCCAATAAACGAGAGAGAGAAAGACTGTGAGAGACAGTCCTGTTCCTTACAATGACTCTGCCCTCTTTTAACAAAGTGTGTGTTCAATAACATTCTAAACATCCTAGACATCTAAACATCCTAAACTTTTATTGGATGTTGCTTGTAGAAATGGTTCTCTACTACACCCTTTGCAATGTAACTTGGCACTTCACCTATCAAGACATAGAATCTCTTTTCCCTGCCCTTGAATCTGGCCTGGCCTGGTTTGCTTTGGCTGATTGAATGCAGTGAAAGGGATGGCAAGCCAGGCCCAGCCTAAGCCTCAAGAAGGCTTATAAGCCTGCAGTCTCTCTATTGGAAGCTTGCCACCACCCTATGAACAAGCCAGGATGGACAGCTGGAGAATGAGAGAAGAGAGAATGGGGCCAGGCCCTAGGCAGGTGAGAGAGCCCAGCCAAGATCAGCAAAACCATTCCCAGCCCACAGTTGATGGCAAATGCATGATCAGCTGACCTAGCTCAGATCAGCAGAACCACCCAGCTGGCCCAGAGAGTGGTAAGCAGTAATAAATGGTTGTTTTAAGCTACTAAGATTTTGTTTTGATGATTCTATTTTTTAGAGCAGTTTTAGGTTGAAAGCAAAATTAAGAAGAAGGTACAGAGATTTTCCATATGTCTCCTGCCCCTCCCCCATTATCCACATAGCTTCCCCTGTTATCCCCACCCCCTAACAGAGTGGTATGGTTGTTACAATAGATAAACCTACATGGATACATCATGATCACCCAAAGTCCATGGTTCACGTTCGGGTTCAATCTCGGTGTTGTACACTCTGTGGGTTTGGACAAATGTATAATGAGATGAATTCATCATTATAGTATCATACAGAGTATTTTCACTGTCCTGTGTATTCTGAGTTTGTCAGTTTGGAAGCTGAATTTACCCAGAGCTTAACATCACAGAAAGCAAGCCATAGTTTGTGAGTATATGGACAATGATCTTAGCTCCAATTCTGGCCACAGCATCTTATCAACATCAGCACTCAAAGTTACCAATGTCCATATGACGGCCACCACATCTGATAAGAATCAACAGCATAGGGCTGCCTAATCCATACAACCTACAGGCAAATGGTTGAGGTAGCAAGGCCAGCATATACATGAATCAGTTCTAGAACCAACAACTTTGGGTTCACTGATTTTTATACAGCAAGGGTGGGAACAGAAGCATCCCTACGGAAACCAGTCCCAGAGAGAAGCTTCCCACTAGATTAGCATAAACCTGGAGGTTTCATATTTCCATGGTACTTGCTTCCACTTCAGTGGTGACTGCTGTCCCTCTGCTCTCTGAACATGTGAAAGTCAAGTTGTGGGGTGCAGATTCTGGACTTCACTCCAGTGAGAGTCCTGGGAAGAATTCAGTCTATGATGCCTAGGTTGCTGCCAGGAAGTGATCGAGTGTCCACACTCTTAAGGTAACTATTGGATCATCACAGAGGCTAAAGTACAGTGGCCTTCTCTCCCTACCCCAAAGAAATGTGTTGGAGGGGGAGGCATGGTTGGCAGGGCAGTGGGATGGATATTGATAAGCATGTTTAGCCTAGATAGATTACACAATTTTGTATTATGTAATCCTCTTATGTAGAGTAATTCCATAACGAATGCAAGTTGTTTAAAAAGGCTTCTGCTTGTCAGTTTTCAATTATGGTCAAAGCCAGGAAGGCCGAAAGCCAAGCTGTTTCACTGGAAATCTTCAAATGCCCATAGCTTTGACACAAAATAAATGTCTGGAGCCTCTAGGGTACGTTGATTGACTAATCCCAAACTCCACAGCTAATTAGGAAAAAAGATAATGACACTGTTGTTCTAAATCAGGCCAGTCTCTCTGGTCACAAGGGCTCATCTATTCTTACTCTGACAGTTCAGGTCCTTCCTTTAGGTTCCTGCTTCTCTCCTGTGCCCTGTGCTGCTGGAGGGGCTTGTCAGAGGGTGGAAACATCATTTCAAGCTGGCTAATCAGAACACTGACCATGTAACCCAGTCAATCAGACCTTTTCTGGGGTTGATGTAGATTGTGGGAGACAAAGGGCCTCTCACTTCCCTGAGATGCTCTGTAAATTATGACCTCCAAAGGAGCTCCTAGACTTATCTTTGCCAGAAAGAGTGCATGAAAAGAAATTCACCTCAAAGAGAATCAGGGCAGAGAGATGGGGAGAAAGGAGCAGATACTGGAATCTCCTTGAAACCTGGGTCTAGCTAGACTGGAATTCAGACGCACCTCTGGACTTTGAGTTCCATGAATTCATAAATTGCATTTTCCTTGATGTGGCTTTAGTTGGGTCCCCCTCCCTTATAAATGACGGTGCATAGAGGATAGAGAAAAGCCAAGACATTTGATATCTTTGTGAAGAAAGGCCAGAACTCCCCAACCATCAGGGCCCTGTAGGAAAATAAATTTTGGAGGAATAGCTATGGGAGCCAGCAAAGGGTACTACTAAAATGCTCTCTTCGGCTGCTCTCAGCACCTGAAGTTCTCTGTCAGAAGAGCTTGGCCTTGAAGGCAGCATCATTTTTTGTTAAACTATCAAAGGCTCTGGAAGAGGTAGTACAAAAGTGAAGGAGAGGCATCCTTGAGAAAAAATGTTACCATGGTGAAGGAAAATGGTTTTCTTTCACCATGTTAGCATGAAATAACTCCTAGCAGACTGTGGCTCCTATGGCATCATTCTAACTCCTGGGAAAAATACTCTTGACATCAAGATCCCAACAGTCTGAATGAGTGAGTCTTTTGAAGGCATTTCCAGGGTATTGGCAGGTTATTGGGGTGTCTTGTGGGTGCCCCTTAAGTAATATTGCATTTGGGGCATCTACTCCACTTATACCAAGGGCTGGTCCTGGCCTGTTGATGGTCATTCCAGGTGTAACTATCCAGATGAGAGCTGCTAACTGAGGAGCACCCTTCTTCTCTCCCTCAGGGGTGAGTGTGTGAGTTTTACTTGAGTGAAATCATCTTTTGGGGTCCAGTTGAATCTGCAGATTGTTCTTGACTGACTCTTGACTGTTAAGAGACTGTATTATATTATGTTATGTGTTCTTGACTGACTCTTGACTGTTAAGAGACTACATCATTTAGAAGCAGGGAATAACTTTCTGGAGGAATGTCACAAAAGACCCTCTCTACCTCCCCAGAAGCATATCCTTCACCTACAGTTCTTCATTCTACACTTCTTGCATGCAATGAGACCATAATTAAAACACTACAAGAAAGAATTAGAAATGCTGCTTCTGAACTTTAATTATAAACTCCATACTTAGGTTCCTTGGGGCTTACACAGGCAGTCCACAGTCTTACTTGTTCTCTAAAACTTGGAATCCATTTCTCCACTAAATCACTGTTGGCAACATGCCCAGCCCAGGCCAGTCCATTATGGCTCATATTAGCCATGGTTACCTGAGTTACAGTGTTAACAGTCCTCAACCAGGATTATCTGGTTGCAAGCAACAGAAAACAATTGTGACAAAAGTTAGCAAGAGAAAGAAATATGTTGGGAAGACATTGGGTAGTGTGTCAGTTAGGGTTCAACGAAGGGAGAAAGTTGTAATGATTATTATGGAATAAGAGATGTAGTAGGAATTTAACCTCACACAGTTGTGAGAGGAGCTGAGGATGAGAGGTCCAGCAAGAGGAGTAAGAGATTCAGAGAAAAGTCATTACCAGGCCTCTTGAAGCACTGATGTGGGTGGACAAGTTGAAGCTTGCAGGATCATCAGGGAGCCAGTCACAGCTAGTGCTAGAGGGGAGCCATGAAGAGGAGCTGGGGAAGAAGTCTACGGAGGATTGCTGCCACTAACTAGTCACAAAGTCAGTGACTTTGTCTGGAGGTGGACTTGCTGTTGGTCTATAGACCTGGCAGTCAGGAGAAACCTAACCTAAGCAGAGAAGGGTAGAGAGATGAGTCTGAACCTGCTGGCAGTTCAGCATGTATCTCTTGCTTTTCTTAACCGAAAGGACCTGTGGAAGATAACGGATGCTGAGTCACTTCCACTTTTCAGATCTAGTACAAATTCTTTTTAATCCATTTTAACCTGAAAACATATAGGGAAGGTTGCAGAATCAGAGGAAAAACTATGTGGCCAAGCCCATGACAGATGGGTCTCAGTAGCAGGAACTTGGAGTTAGCTCCAAGCATGATTCAGTTCCAGCCACTTTCTGTCATGTGTGTCAGATTCCATGTTCAAATTCCATGTTCCGGGGAGGGTGGCTGCAGTCAATCTAGCCTGAGCAGAACCAACTCTTTTGGTCAGGGTAGAGTTCTGTGATTTGCAGCCCACTGGAACTATCTGGGAGAGGTAGAGGGGCTCCCTCCAAGAATATATGCTTGCTGGATCAAAAGAGAGGGAGTCCATTCTTAGCTCTTTCCACTACTGTTTCAGAGAGAGAAAACTCGTCGGCATTTCCAGTTTTCTTATAATTCAATTCCTGCAATGAAGACACTTAGGATTTCTCTTCCCTTCTTCTGAAGCCAAAACCATAGTGTATCACTGGATGGCAGATTTTTTTTTTTTTTCTTTTTTTTCTTTTTTTTAGATGGAATCTTGCTCTGTCACCCAGGCTGGAGTGCAATGGCGCCATCTTGGCTCACTGCAACCTCTGCCTCCTGGGTTCAAGTGATTCTCCTGCCTCAGCCTCCCAAGTAGCTGGGATTGCAGGCATGTGCCACCATGCCCGTCTAATTTTTGTATTTTAGTAGAGACAGGGTTTTGCTGTGTTGGCCAGGCTGGTCTTGAACTCCTGACCTCAGGTGATCTGCCCGCCATGGCCTCCCAAAGTGCTGGGATTACAGGCGTGAGCCACCGCACCCAGCCTGGATGGCAGATTTAGGAATTAAAATGATTTTGATAGGCTGGACAAATTGACAAAATTGAATGGAGGTAATTATATGCTACAGAAATCAACTGTGCAAAATAGTTCATGTGGAAAATATCTTAGGAGGTTTGGCATTGGGAGGGTCAGTTGAGTCAACAGGAGAATGAGGCCTTTAGAAGTTTAATGCCTTTCAGAGCCCTGTTATGAAAAGCTGGTATCCAGAACCAGACTGTGGGCAACTCCCTTGCAGTGCATGAGTTAGGCGGGGCCCCTTGCAGAGGGGCAGGATTTGGGTTTCTATTGGGCCTGGAGCTAGAAGCCAGCCTTGCCATAGGCCTAGGACCATGGGCTGGATATTCCAGTATCCTTGTTTGTTTTTTGACTGCAAAACAACTGACTGGACCTGTATTGCTCTGATGTTCTGTGATTCTGTGAGCCCTTGGTGTTCACCTCTAGGGCCACATGTTGAGGAGGGGAATCAAAACAGGGAAACCAGTAAGGAGAGAGAACTAGAAAATGTGTCCCATATTTAGGAACTGGGGCAGGGAGGGCTTGGGGAGGGTCAACACTCTAAAATATGAAAGGACTAAAGAGAACACTTACTCTAATTCTTGCACAGGTGGACATGGGCTTTCAGTTTAACATATCCAAGAATGTTCTAAGAGGTGGCCCTCATTAAGAAGTAGTAAGATCTTCATCTTTGGGGGCTTTTAAACAAAGGCTCAGTGACTTCTCTCAGGAATGCCCTTGGAGGGGCTTGTATCAGGTGGCCTCAGATAAACATCTTTCTTAGGAGGTCATTCAGCCCTGAATATGTCAGCTAATGGCAAATGGCCCAGACTGCATAGGCGTTGTGAAGTATCCTGAAGATATGGAAAACAAGGTTCTGTGCCTTGGGAAGTCAACGAGGGGAACACATGCACCCCCTTTTTATTTGACAAGAGTTTTCTGTCCTAACAGCCACTTTCCAGGGCAGGAAGTATGCCTCCCCACTGCTCAGGCCTGGGACACTATAGTCCTTTACTCACTTCATTATTTTGTTGTTTGAAGGAGTTTCCTAGAAACATACTTCTTCTTTCCCTACTCGCTGGTCAATATGAGAACATGATGATTTCTTAGAAATAAGAAGACATTCTGCCTTTTCTCTGGCTTGCCCACAGTTTTGATTTTTTGAAAGAAGGCTTGAAATATTTTTGAAGATATATATAGAGCCCAGTCTTTCTGGAAGAAGCCACTGGAAGTAACAAGCTTCCCACAAAGAAATGCTCCCTGACCTCAGTGGTTTTGTTGATAGGTCTCAGCTGGGCCACCATCTCCCTGTCCAGTGAAAGTTGCTGATGAGCTGTAGCATTCCAGAATGGAATGTGGCGCCGTCTGCTTCCGCCTGCCCCCTTTTTCAATTGTCTGGAATCAAACATGTGAGATTCTAGCCAAGGAAGGGCAGAAGAAGGAGAGAGAGAGAGAGAGACAGACAGACAGTGAGAGAGACAGTACAAGGCGAGTCCGTTAAAGAGATGGTCCCAATCATCTAGTTGTAAGCAATTTCCAAGTCCCCTAATCAGGGGTTCTTCAAAGTGTGGTCCATGGACCAGCAATCCTCCTTGATAAATCTGTTAGAAATGCAAATTATAGGCCCTACCCTATTCCTGCAGAATCACAGTCTCTGCAAGTGGGGATCTGGAATTTTTGTGTTCAAAAGCCCTCTAGGTGATTTTTGTGCACGCTTAAGGTCGGGAAGCACTGGAAAACCACACTTTGGAAGTTAAGTATTTTAAGCAGAATAGGTGGCTGGTAATTATACAGAGAATTTAGGGGAGCAAATAAATATGTCCTCCCTTCCCAAGAGAAGTCACCCACTCCCCTGGCATCTGCTACCTAAGCCTGAAATCTCTCAATTAGAGCAAAGCTTTGGGTTGTATTGGGTTCAGCAAATGATATCCCCAAGTGAAGGCTTCCAACACAGCCTCAAAAGCAAAGGTTCTTTCTGATCTTCTGCCCTCCTGTCTCTCACCCCTGATTCTCCAACCCCCTCACCCCTCAAGGCAAGCCACAGAAACTAGACCCTCTCCTCCCCAAGGCAGGTCATAGGACTTGAATAGATATTTCTTAAAAGAAGACATACAAATTGTCAACAGGTTTGTGATTATTAATTTACATCATTAATCACCAGAGTAATACAAATTGAAATCACAATGAGATATCACCTCATACTTGTTAGAATGAGAGATCTGTTATCAACATGATGAAAGATAAAAGTATTGGTAATGATGTGGAGAGAAGGGAACCTTTGCACACTATTGGTGGGAATAAAAATTAGTACAGCCATTATAAAGAACAGTATGGTGATTCCTAAAAAAAAAAAAAAAAAAAAAAAAAAAAGGCCTAAAAATAGAATTACCATAGAATCCAGCAATCCCACATCTGGACATAGATCCAAAAGAAATGAAATCAGTATGTCAAAGGGATATCTGCACTGCTATGTTCACTGCAACCTGAAAGCCCATGTCCACCCATGTAAGAATTAGAATAAGAGTTCTCTTCAATCCATAAGGAAATCCCTTCATATTTTAGAGTGCTGGCTCTCCCCGAGCCTTCCCTGCCCCAGTTCTTAAATATGGGACACATTTTCTAGTAGCCAGGATGTGGCATCAACCTAAGTGTCCAGCAGTGGATAAGTGGATAAGAATATGGTGTATATTCACAATGGAATACTATCCAGCCTTTAAAAAGAAGGAAATTCTGTCATTTGCAACAACACAGATGAACCTGAAGGACATTATGCTAAGTGAAAGAAACCAGGCACACAAGACAAATATCACATGATCTCACTTATATGTGGACCCTATACAAAGTTGGACTTACAGAAGTAGAGAGAAGAATGGTGGTTAGCAGAGGCTGCAGTGTGTGTCGGGGGGTGTATGGGGAAAAGGAAGACATTAGTCAAAGGTACAAAGTTTCAGTTAGACGGGAGAAAGAAGTTTCAAGATCTGTTGCATAGCATGATGACTGTATTACCAATAATATATTGTACATTTCAGAATTGCTAAAGGAATAGATGTTAAACATTCTTACTAGATAAAATGATAAGTATCTGAGGTGATGGATATGTTAATTAGCTTGATATACTCATTCCACCATGTATCTATATCAAAACATTACATCATACCCCATAAATATATATAAATATTTGTCAATTAAAAATAAATTTTTTAAAGTATGAAAAAAAAATCCAACAACCCAGAATCCTTTTTCCCCAAAGCCAGCCATAAAACCTAAAAATATTACTTTAATCTTTCTACACCTTTCTGTGTAAGAACTGGCCGTAGAGAAATTCTCTGATATGCCTTGTTTGATTGCAGGTCGTAAGACCCTCATTCCGGAGAGGGTCCTGCCCCATCCCTGGGGGGAAAGAATGCTCTGCAGAGAGGTCAAGAAGAATCTGAACAGGCAGGCCTTGTTGGCTTTTCCCACTCAGTCTGGAAGCATTAGACCATACCCTTTTTGTTCAATCTACGCGGCTGGCCTGTCCATTCTTCATTGAACCTCAGCATAAAAATGAAGTTTCCCCTGTATCTCTGGGTCTTTATTCTGAAGGTTCTTGTGTTATATAAAATTATGATCAAATAAATGTGTTATGCTTTTCTCTTGTTAACCCATCTTTGTGATAGGGGTGTTACTGTGACCCTTATGATGGGGGGGAAAGGGATCATGCCCGTTCTGCCCTTACAGTTGCCATTCTGTCTCTGATAAAACGCAACCATTGTAGCTATCTCAGTACGCGGTCTACCTCCAACCTTTTCTTCCCCCTTTCCATCTTTCCTTTTGAAGAGAGTGCTCAAAAGATATAACGAAAACAGCAGAGGTTCCAGAAACGGGAGTGGGTGTAACCATGGTGGAGGTGGGGGCTATTTTAGGACTTGAAATGCTTGAATCCCAAAGTACTAGCCCTAAGTGACAACTGATGTTGGCTCACTGGTCACATATTAGGGCGTAGGACTGACCCATTGTCTTACACCTGGCTCTGCAACATAGTTCCAGCATCTGTTGGACCCTGAAGGTGCTGGAATCTGTGACTCTGCATTCATTGTTAAAGTCGTGTATTTTTTAACAGTCATAAAGTTAGCTTTTAACAGCTCATTGTGTCTTCTTGTAAGTAAGGAGAAAGTTACTCCTTTATACTTAGGTTGCCCTAAGTGTTTTAGGAGTATGCTGGGAACCATACAAGTGTCTTGTGCGCCTAATGATTTAAAAATAAAACTATCATGGCCTGGAGAGGTGGCTCACACCTGTAATCCCAGCACTTTGGGAGGCTGAGGTGGGTGGATCATGACGTCAGGAGTTCGAGATCAGCCTGGCCAAGATGGTGAAACCCCATCTCTACTAAAAATTAAAAAAAAATTAACTGGGTGTAGTGGCATGCGCCTGTAATCCCAGTTACTTGGGAGGCTGAGGCAGGAGAATAGCTTGAACCCAGAAGGCGGAGGTTGTAGTGAGCCGAGATCATGCCACTGCACTCCAGCCTGGGCGACAGAGTGAGACTATCTAAAAATGCCACTGCACTCCAGCCTGGGCAACAGAGTGAGACTCTATCTAAAAAATAATAATAATAATAAAATAAAAAATAAAAAATAAAAATAAAAATAAAAATAAAAACTATCCTGGAGATTGGGAACTCACTCCCCACAGCCTCCTGGAGCCAAGCTCCTTGGAGCTGCTCTTTGCAGCAGGGTGGGGCCTGTGAACTGGGCTCTGAGATCAGCTCTCCTTGCCCACCTGCCACGGTCCAGGTGTAGCCATTGTCCCCAGGCCCCAATTAACACCCAGCATGACACTGGCACTCAACAATGGTAATTTCTAGGGTTGTGATCATTTTTCCCTACTTGGCAAAAACTGATTAGAAAATGACTGTCCTCCAAGGGAGAACTGAGAAGCTTTGTGTTTCAAGGGCTCTCTCTGAAGAAGATTGAGTTGTTTGTTACACTGAGCAAAGTACAAACCATTTAAAAAGGTGTGAACTGAGCTGGTCTAAAATAATGCAGCTGGGTCAGGTGTTTCAAATTCAAAACTGGGCACTGGAAATTAGGCCTTAAAGATTCTCTTCTTTTCGCCCACTCTCTGTGTTCCTGGCTAATGTATCTCTAGTTCCCCTTTGATCAAAATGACAATTATAAGGCAGTTTGGGAGATAATTCTGTAATGTTGCTACAAACCCACTTTAAAGCTTCTTTCAGAAACTTGCAGTCTAAACGGTGCTTTAGACTTTTCTGGGGTGAAATGGTTCAGGTTCTTTGAGAAAATAGTTTCTGGAAAGATAGTATAGGAAGTGATATGTGAAAGGCAGGCGTGCTGGAGTTTTGCCCAGGGCTGTCTCAGCTGTGGGTGGGTGGGAAGAGGAGGAAGACAGAAGTATGTTTCTACTTACGGATGTGTATTTAAGTCAAGTCATGACAGGAGGAAGCTTATGTTCTAACCCCTGATTTATTTGGAGGCAGCCACATAAAGCAGCCTTCATTGAATGGAGCAGTGGTTTCCAAATGTCCTTAGACTTGCTGGAGACCTGCAGCTTCCCTCCCAGAGGCAATACTGAGTACTCTGCCTCCTGCAAAGAAGCCCCCAAGACACACAGCCACCTTGGGCAGTTGGTGGATAGGAGAACCCTGAAGATCTGTTTCAGAAGCCGCTCAAATGGGTTATCAGGCTTGTCCCTGCATTCTCTGTTCTCAGTCATATTCAGAAAAGGCAGAAGGACCACTGGGCTATGGTTCCCAGTTCTCTGGGGACATCCAAAACATTCCAAATTGTGTGAGATGCCTTTAAGATGGCTTTCAAGTGCTGATTCTATCTTTTTCATTGATATTTATTTTTTTTGTGAGACAGGCTCTCACTTTGCTACCCAGGCTGAAGTGCAGTGGCGCTATCATGGCTCATTGTGGCCTCAACCTCCTGGGTTCAAGCGATCCTCCCACCTCAGCCACCCAAGTAGTTGGGACTACAGGCATGCACCACACCTGCCTAACTTAATTTTTTTTTTCTTTTTGTAGAGATAGGGTCTTACTATGTTGCCCAAGCCGGTCTCAAACTCCTGGGCTCAAGTGATCTTCCTGCCTCAGCCTCCCCGAGTGCTGGGATTACAGGCGTGAGCCACGCCCAGCCCATCATCAACATTTATTTCTATTTGAAACTCAGTTTTGACAATGACTAAAAGAATTTCCTACTTCTTTTTTTTTTTTTTGAGACAGTCTTGCTCTGTAACCCAGGCTGGAGTGTGTGGCGCAATCTCGGCTCACTGCAACCTCTGCCTCCTGGGTTCAAGCGATTCTCCTGCCTCAGCCTCCTGAGTAGGTGGGACTACAGGTGTGTACCACTATGCCCAGATAATTTTTGTATTTTTAGTAGAGACAGGGTTTCACCATGTTGGTTAGGCTGGTCTTGAACTCCCGACCTCATGATCCACCCACCTTGGCCTCCCAAAGTGCTAGGATTATAGGCGCGAGCCACCATGCCCGGGCAAATTTCCTACTTCTTTAGGTTGAAACTAAAGAATTGATCTAAAGAAGTAGGAAATTACTTCTTAAAGCAATTCTTAAAGAACTACTATGTAATTCACTACCCAATATGTTACTGTAACTGACTTGTATTAAAGAAACAATTATATCCAACTAGTACAAAATGAGAAAATGTTGTATAACTTCTTTTTCAAATAATTGAAATATTTTCATTTTAAAATGTGAGTGTAGGTGCCAATTGTCTTTTTTTGTGAAGGACTGTTCATGCTAAGGTTAGAGCCTTCCTAATTTTTTGTTTCTTTTATTAAATGATGGCAACAGGAGATAACAGGCATTTTATCAACTTTTATCACCTCATCTCCCAAATATCTTTTAAACTTTTACAAGCATGGAAATAAAAAACAATGGAAAAATAGCCAGGCATGGTGGCTCATGCCTGTAATCCCAGCACTTTAGGAGGCTGAGGTGGGCGGATCACTTGAGACCAGGAGTTTGAGACCAACCTGAACAACATGGAGAAACCCCATCTCTACTAAAAATACAAAACTTAGCCAGGCATGGTGGCGTGTGCCTATAGTCCCAGCTACTCGGGAGGTTGAGGCAGGAGAATCGCTTGAACCCAGGAGGAGGAGGTTGCAGTGAGCTGAGATGGCACCACTGCAGTCCAAACTGGGTGACAGAACAAGATCCTGACTCAATTTGAAGAATAAATAAAGAATGGAAAAATAGAGGAGATAAAAGTGTCAATAACAGAGGGGTACAAAAGAATAGAAAGGCTTTGGAAAAAGCCAGAAAAAAGGCCTACACCACTACTTGTGAGCTGAAGAGTTTCAATGCCAAGAGTGATGGGGTTTTGTTCTGGAAGATCTAAAGGGAAAAGAGGATAAGCAATTAGAAATTTTGTCATTATGAACAAATGAAAAAATTTACCTTACTTTTGGTTTTCTTTAAAATGTTGTTGTTTATACATGCCTATTTAAAAATATTTCTAAGGGTACCTGTTTAAAGTTCTAAAGGTACCTGTTTAAGTGTTTAAAGAGTACTTATTGTGACAGATATTAAGCTGAAAAGTGATCACTTTGATATCTAGATAAAAGGTGTATGTTGCCAGGGACCCTCAGGATACTTGAATTAATTGTACTTGATAGCATTATGTGGTCTCCCAACTGAAGCATCCAACAGAATCCCTGGAGGGCTTGTCAAAGCTCAGATTCCGGGGCCTCACTCGCAGGTTGCTGATTCAGATTGCTGGGTCCGGGGTGGGCCCCAGAAACTGCTTTTCTAACAGACTTGCAGATGACCTGATACTCCTGCCCTGCCTGGCAACCACACTTTGAGAATCACTGCTTTAGGGAACTATTTCTAAAGGACGAGAAACTCACAAGTTCTGAATCTCTGCATAAAGCATAAAGGGATAAAGAATATAAAGAAAACTCATTGATTATTTTTGAAACCTGTGGGAATGCATATTCTGTCTCCAGTATTTTTCCTTACTTTTAGCTTCTTACATTTCCAGACCCTTTGATGTTTTTCAGGTGTTGAGTATACATCTTAGGCCGTGATCCTCTACTAGATTTAGACTTTGCACATTTATGAACACTAAAATGTCACTCATCATTTAACTTTGCTTATCATAGTTTTCCTGTGTGTGCAAAAGCCCTTACTTTTTGTTTGTTTGTTTGTTTTTGAGACAGGGTTTTGTTCTGTCACCCAGAACAAAACCAGGAGTGCAATGGCAAGATCATGGCTCACTGCAGCCTCAGCTACCAAGGCTCGGGTTATCTTTCCACCTTAGCCTCTTTCCATTTATTTATTTATTTCAATAGGTTTTTGGGCAACAGGTGGCATTTGGTTACATGAATACGTTCTTTAGGGGTGGTTTCTGAGATTTTTATCCTCCCATCTTGGCCTCTTGGGTAGCTGGGACCACAGGTGCACACCACCGTGCCCACAAAAATATTCTCCCGCCATATTAGTTTTTCTAGGGCTGCTGTAATAAACTGGGTGGCTAAAACAATAGAATTTCATTATTTCATAGTTCTAGAAGCTAGAAGTCAAGGTGTTGGTGGGGACTTGCTCTCTCTGAAGACTTTAGGGGAGACTCAGTTCCAAGCCCTTCTCTTGGGTTCTGATGTTGCGAGCAATCTTGGTATATTTTGCTTGTAGATGCATCATTTCAGTCTTTGCCTCTAGTGCCATGGGGTGACCTCCTTATCTGTCTGTGCCTTTCTGTCTGTTTTTACTTTTATAAGGACACCTGTTCTATTGGGGTAGGGCTCATTCTAATCAAGTTAGACCTCATTTTGGCTTAATTATGTCTGCAAAGATCTTATTTCCAAATAAAGTGACATTCACAAGGACCAAGGCTTAGGAATTCAACATATCTTTTTAGCAGACAGAATTCAGTCAACACCACCTGCATTTTCTTCTATTAGTTTTGTCCTTTTTCCTTTCATTTTTACATCTGTCATCCAACTAAATTTCACCCTTGTGTAAGGCATGGGGTTTATTTTCTTTGTATAGTGAGACAGATTTCCTGATATTATCTACTTAAGTGTTAACTGGATCAACAGCGTGGGCATCACTTGGGAACTTGCAAATTCTTGCATTCCACCCCATTCCTACCAAATTACAAATTCTCAGGATGGGGCCCAGCAACTGCATTTAGTACCCCATGTCCCTGCCCCTGCCCCCATCCCGTTAGGAAATTCTGGTTCACATGCAGTTTGAGAACCACTGCACTAAAGAATTCATTTTTCTTCACTGATTTGTGATGCTATCCTTATTACGTTTTAAGTTTCCATATACAGATGCATTTGGTTTTGAACTTCATTTCTGATCTGTTGATTATTTTGTCTGGTCTTAGATCAGTACTTTGCAGTTATTGTTGTTGTTCTTAATACTAAAGCTTTAACCTGTCTTAATATTGGTAAAGTAAGTCCTTTTGCTTTTCTTCTTTAAAATTGACTTAGCTTTTTGTGAGCTTTAATTTTTCTGTATAAATTCAAGAATGATTTTTATCAAGATCTTCAAAAAATCTCTGCAGAAATTTTAAAAAATGTGACCAAACTTATAAATTCATTATCTTTTTAATATTAAGGCTTCCAAATAGTGAATATTACCTTCTCAGTTTTTAAAATATTCTTTTATATTTTTAATAGTGTTACAATAATTTGTCCACAAAGATCTCATGCGCTCTTTTCATTAGGTTAAATCTTAGGTATAATACAGTGTCTCTTGGTAGTTTCAATGGTATCGTGCTTTTGAAACATGATTGTGGAACCTAGTTGGATTTTGCTGGTGGAGAGGAACTCACTGATATTCGTAAGCTGAAACTTAGAAAAGTTGTGTCCAGTAACTTTCCTGAGCTCTAGTTTGTTGAATCTTTTAGGTTTCCATACCATCTGCAAACAATGAAAATTGTATCTTGTATCTTCCAATCCTTACACGTCTATTCCTTTTCCTTTGTTATTGTGGAAGCCTGCAGCTCCAGTACTATGTTGAAAGCAGTAGTAATAGTAGCCATTCCTGTCTTTTCTTCATTCTAAAGGGAGTGCATCTAAATTTTCTCCATTAATTGTGATGTGGCTTTTCGGAAGATGTTCTTTATAAACTAAACAAAGTTAACACATGCCACATTTGAATAAATTATTACTCTGTTGTTTTCTTGCACCTAGCATTGCTACTGATATCAATCTGGTAATTTTTCTTATGTGGATGGGCTGCCATTGCTCTCTAGAAGGTTTTATGTTACTCCCTTTGTCTCTGGGGTTTTTTAATTTGATAATAATGGGTCTAAGTGTTTTTTTTTTATTATTATATATTCTATTTTGCAATCTATGATCCCTTTCAGCCTGAAAGGGATCTTTAATTCTGGGAATTTCTTGATCATTATTTTTTAGCAACCACATTTATTTTTTTCTCTCTTTCTGGAACTCATTCTATACCTCTATGTGCTATATTTCTTACCTTTTTATATGTATTTTTACATTGCTCCCCACTCCCCGTGTGTTTTGACTTGTTCTTCATCCTGACCTTGGAGCACATTAATCCATTACCCCATTGTTTTCATTCTGCTATTCAACCCATTATTGAGTTCTTTATTTTAGTTATCATATTTTTTTCATACTTGGTATTTCTACTGATTCTTCTTTTAGATTTATAGTTGCAATACTTCTGCTTTGCTTTCTATGGGTTGTTTGGTTTATATTCTCTTATAGAGGCAGCAGCCCTCAGCTAGCATGGTATTTTTCCTTGTGGATACATAATCCTCACTGTGGGTTCCTAACCTTGGCTGTACATCGAAATCACATGGGAGTTTTTTAAAAAAAATACTTACCTGGATCCCATCTCTGGTATTTGATTTAATTGGTCTGGGTGTGACTTGGGCAGCCAGGTTTTTAAAAAAAATCTCTCCAGGTGATTCTTTTCTGCAGCTAAGATTAAGAAACACTTCAGCTTCCAGTATCAGCTAGTTTGGCTACTAAAGTTTTCGTGGAGAAACGGGCTAAAGTACGAGCCCTGGGAGTGAAGTGAGAGGGAATTAGGAGTGGGAACCTTCCTCAGAGTAGAGCGCCACTGGGGCTACTATCTATCTGAAAGGAGACTTTTCTGTGTGCCACCAACTCAGCTACCTCCCTCCACGTCATTCTCAAGAACTCACCTTTTCCAAGAACGCTATGTGTAGATTGCAGTCATTCTACCTTTGGGGCATGGTGGAGTTTGGAAAAGAGGGTGAACAGGGCTGATAAAGGGTACCTTCCCCCAAAAATGACCCCTCCTATGTTTGTGCTGGTTATATAATCTGTTCTCTCCTTCAGCCAGGCTTGAATGGTGCTATAATAATACTTCCTGGTACCCACCTTGGGCTGTTTCTGACATTTTTCTTCCTTTCGGAAAATGGAGCAGATAATGGTTTATCTAGAACACTGGGGGAAAAGGCAAGACTATAACTTTAAAAACTCCATTCTCAGCCTGTTTTCCCATCCATGGTGCCAGGTCTTTTTTGGCTTTCTTCTAATACCTGTGTCTCCCCAGTTAATAATTTCTCACTACCGCCAATTTTCTGTCATTTGTGGCAACTCCACCATTGGTTTGGGGGAAGGATCCAGTCTCCGCAGCTACTCAGGCTGGAGGAAATTGTCCTGTGCTGTGAAGTAGTAGAAAATTGTTGTTCACTTGGGAAAACATGAAATTGGATCTTTACCTCATATCATATGCAAAATTCAACTCCAGAGGAATAAAGAACTTAACTGTCAAACCCAAAAATGTTTAACTTCTAGTAGAAAACCTAGCAAATACATTTAAGTCCTTGATAAGGAAAGATTCTTAAATAAGATAGAAAAGGAATCTATTATAAAATTGTTAAATTCTATAGTACTAATAATAAGAATGTTTGCTCACTAAAAATGTTTTCAAGAAACTGAAAGCCAAGATACAAACTGAAAGCGGATATTTGCAATGCACGTATATGGTGAAGGACTGGTATCAAAAATATGTAAAGAACTTCTGTGGACCAAGAAGAAGGGCATAAATTCAACAGAAAAATACTAAAGAGATAGGAACAGGCATGCGTGGAGAGGACTCAAATGAACCCAACAAGTATACGATGAGTTGCTCAGCCTTGTGATGACTATAGAAGCCACAAGGCCAAAATGAGGCATTATTTAATTGGTAATAATTACAAAGCCTGATGGTATAAATATATGTCAGAATAGATATAGCTCCACAGATGGTGGGAGTGTAAATTAATGTAATCACTTTGGAATATAGTTTGGCATTACCTTCAAAAGTTTAAAATTCACACACCCTATGAATGAGCTACTCCACTCCTAGTCATTGCCAATAGGAAACATTATGTCTGTGCAGAAGAAAGTACAAATAAGGATGTCTGTAATAGTGTTCATAGAAACAAGAGCTTAGAAACAACATATGCCCATAATTGGGAATTAGATGAATAAACTGGAACATATTCACACAATGAAATATACAGCTATCAACATAAAGGTAGTATGGCTACAATTTGATGAATCTTGGAAATATTAAGTGAAGAAAGTTAACTCTCAAAAGATTACACAGAGTTTAGAAAGATAAAAGTACTAAAGATACAGTTGTCAAAAACCTTGGCTCCATGAAAACCCATGTAAAGAGGACAAAAAAGAAGTTAGAGACTGGGAGAAAAATACTTGCAAATCACCTATCCACCAAATAACTAGTACAGGATTGAGAATTTTTAAAAATTTTCAAAACTTCACAGTAAAAAACAATTCAATTAGATGGGCAACAGAAGTAAAGAAATTCACCGAAGAGTATATACAGATGGCAAATAAGCACATGAAAATATGTTTAACATTAGCTACAAGGGAAATGCAAATTAAAATCACAATAAGGTATGATTACAAACCTCTCAGAATGGCTAAAATTAAAAATACTGACACTACCAAATTCTGGAAAGGAAGCAGAGAAAGTAGAGCACTCACATATTGCTGGTGGGAATGTAGAATGTTTAGCCACATAGGAAAACTGTGTGGCAATTTCTTATAGAATTAAACATGCCATTACCATACAAGCCAGCAATTGCATTTTTGGGAATTTATCCCAGAGAATGAATTATGTTCACACACGAATCAGCCCAGATGTTTTTCAACAGATGAATAGTTAACAAATGACCTAGTTTGGCACTCACATCTTTGTCTTAAACGCTTCTTCCAGGGGTACCTAAACTAAGACAAATGTGAAGAAAACTAGCAAGAGGAAAATTAAAACTCAGGAAAGCAGATGTAACAGATTTCTGAGAAAACAAACAATTCGGTTTACAAAATGAGCTGCAAAATACCACATCTCTACAACACTCAAAATTAAAATTAACAGATATATTTAACAAGATGTTGTAGCTTTAACATACATAAGACCAAGTTGCTACTTGAATGAATAATCAAGGAACAACAACAACAAAATAATCTCTGGAAGTTAAATTTGTGATTTGCAAAACAAAAACAGAAATATTTAATAGTTGAAGATGAGATCGAGTTTTTCCCAGATGACAAAGACATATTGACTCACCCTCTGATATAAAGAATGGCTAATCCCCAGAGAGACCCAATCAGTTCCGGAGTGGAGTTTCGTTGCATTCTTCACGTTTGCTTTCTTCCGTTGTCATGATTTTTGTGGTTCATTCCTCTTAAGCAATGAATCCTTTAGAACTGTGTCTCTTAGTGTCTAAACATAAAGAACTTCTCTCTTGTTTTGAATGATTTGTTTTTGTTTATCATTATTTTAATTGTATTTTGTTCAGATAAATTCATGTATCTGCTACTCACTCTTTAGAATTGGTTGAAACTTCTGAGCTGTGGACAATGAATGCTTCTTGAGTGCCTGTTCTTAGTGTGATAAAATGGAAGGTATATGCACTACGGTTGGATGCTGGGTTCTGTATATGCATTAACCAAGTGCTATAATTGTGTAGATCACTTTTCCAACTTCCTACAATATTTTTGTCTGTTTGATCAATTAGTTTTTGAGAGCAAGGTGTTTAGAAATACCATCTCTGGATGTGGATTTGTCAATTTTTGCATTGAAATTTTGCCAATTTTGTTCTTTATGTTTTTCAAGTCAGTGTCATTTGGCATTTGCGTTTGTATGACTAGCATACTTTTTAGGTGTATCCTTTAAATAGCATATATTAATAGCATGATTTTGCTTGTTGAAATTCAGTCTGGGACTTGTACTTCTGGGAAGATGGAGAATTTTTTTTTTTTTCCTGTAATTCCCACTAACTAAAATCTCTGAACATTATATGTAAAACAAACATAAGACTTTGAAAGGTAGTGAGAAGGAGGCAGATTGGCTATAGGGAGCTCAGGACCCGGGGAAAAACATGGTGATGAGTTCCCTTTGTTTTCATTTTGCCCTGTATATCCCAGGTTACATACTGAGGAAGCTAACACTGGAAATACCAACAAACAGATAAAGAAAGCCTCAAGGAAGGCTTACTCTACCCAGGAAAGAGGCAGCCCAGAAAGACAGAAAACTTTAGGCAGCAACAGTCCTACTCCTGCCCAAACCACAGGAAAAACAAACAAACAAAAAACCTGCATCCCATTGCTACCACTGCCAGAAAGGTTCCAGTGGGAGCCTACACTTCCACCCTCCCAAGGCTGTTGTGAGATGCTCCAGCCATTTTGGTGTTATCATGTTTCTTGAGATACCATATGGATGTTAACAGCTCCTCTCCTCTACATTGTCAGTGGAAATCATGCGGAAAGCCACTTGTACCTGGCAATATCAAAGCATCTCTGACCCTCCCCACTGATATGGTATCAGAAGACACCTCCTAGGAATTCAGGACTTTTACCTCTACTTAGTAGGAATGATACTGCCCACTCCCACAGTGTCAGTGGAGACCATGTGGAGAGCCTAACACCACCTCAACCTGATGTTAATGGGGCCTGCCTCTCCAGCCACGTGCCATTGGAGGCTGAGTGAAGAGCCTGGCCTTCCAACCTCATCTGGGAGTACGGAGGTGACATTGTGTTCATCTACCAGACTGGTGTCAGCAGAGATCGGCTAAAACACAAGATTTAAATAAGATCTAGAGCCTCAAAAGAAAGTATCACAAATGTCTAGGATCAGTTTTAAAAAATCACTCACTGCCAGGTGTGGTGGCTCATGCCTGTAATCCCAATACTTGGAGAGGCCGAGGTGGGTGGATCACCAGAGGTCAGGAGTTTGAGAGCAGCCTGGCCAACATGGCGAAACCCCGTCTCTACTAAAAATACAAAAAAATAGCCAGGCATAAGCGTGGTGGTGGGTACCTGCAATCCCAGCTATTCGGGAGGCTGAGGCAGGAGAATTGCTTGAACCTGGGAGGCGGAGGTTGCATGAGCTGAGATCAAGCCGCTGCACTCCAGCCTGGGCAACAAGAGCGAAACTCTGTCTCAAAGACAGACAGACAAACAAACAAACAAGCAAACAAATGCTCATTGTATTAAGAACCACAAATATCTCAAACTGAATGAGAAAAGTCAATCAACATATCCCAACACTGAAGTGACACAGATGTTAGAATTATGTGGTATCTGACATCGTAAAATACTTCAGTGAGCAATTATGAACATGCTTGAAACAAATGAAAAGAAAGAACAAAAGTTTCAGCAAAGAAAATGTACATGTCAGCAAAGAAATAGAAAACGTAAGAAGAACTAAACGAAAATTTCAGCACTAAAATTTACAATAACTGAAATAAAAAAAATCAAGGATAGGCTCAACAGCAGAATGAAGAGGGCAGTGCAAAGAATTAGTGAAACTGCCAGGTAAGGTGGCTCACGCCTGTAATCCCAGCACTTTGGGAGGCCAAGGCAGGTGGATCACGAGGTCAGGAGATCGAGATCATCCTGGCTAACACGGTGAAACCCCGTCTCTACTAAAAATACAAAAAAAATTAGCCGGGTGTGGTGGCAGGTGCCTGTAGTCCCCAGCTACTTGGGAGGCTGAGGCAGGAGAATGACATGAACCCAGGAGGCGGAGCTTGCAGTGAGCCGAGATGGTGCCACTGCACTCCAGCCTGGGCGACAGAGCGAGACTCCATCTCAAAAAAAAAAAAAAAAGAACTGGTGAAACTGAAGCTAGAACCATAGAAATTACTCGTTATGAACAACAGAGAGAAAATAGAAAACCAATGAACAGAGCTTCAGGAATATGTGGGAACGTAAAAAGGTTTATAAATTTGTGAAGAGAGAGAAATAGAGTAGGACTGGAAAAGTATTCAAAGAAGTAATAGCTAATAGCTGAAAATTTCTAAATTTTGCCAAAGATATAAGCCACTGTTATTCTACATAGTGCTGGAAGTTCTAGCCACTGCAGTAAGGCCAGACAAATAAGTAAAAGACATACAAATGAGAAAGCAAGAAATACAACTATCTTTCTTTGCAGATGACATCACTGTCTATGTAGACAATCCCAAGGAATTTATAAAATCTTCTAATAAGTGAATTCAACAAGATCACAAGGTACAAGATCAACATACAAAAGTCAATTTTATGTTTGTATACTAGGAATGAATATGTGGAAGATAAAATTACAAATATGGTAATATTTATAATTCCTCAAAAATGAAATAATTAGTTGTAAATCAGACAAAACATATATAGGACTTTTATGCTAAAAACTATAAAACACTAATGTTTTCATGATCTACTTATTTAGCTCTTTTATTTAAAAAAAATCTAAACCAAAGATCTAAATAAGTAGAGAGATAAGTGGAGAGATATTTTGTGGTCTTGAATTAGAAGAATCAACATAGTAAAGACGTAAACTCTTCTTGAATCGATAAACAAGTTTAAAGCAATTTCTATCAAAATCCTAGTAAAAGTTTTCATATATATAGATAAGCTTATTCTAAAATTTATATAGAAAAGCAAAAGAAGAAAATACCTAATTCTTAAATAGGAAGTAAGTCATGAGGAATCACTTTACTTGATTTCAAGACTTATAACATATAGCTACAGCAACCAAAACTGTTTGGAATTGGCAGAGATAGGCACAAAAGTCAACAATATTTTATAGAGAACCCAGAAATAACTCCACATAAGTATGTCCAACTGATTTTTGACAAAGGTGCAAAAACAATTCAATGGAGGAAAGACCCTTTTTTCAACAATTGATGCTGGAGCAACTCTGTATCTATAGGTACAAAAATGAGCCTTGAACTAAACCTCAAACTTTGTATAAAAATGAACTCAAAATGGATCATAGATTTAAGTGTAAAGCATACATCTATAAACTTTTAGAATAAATATCTTCAGGACCTAGAGCTTGGTGAAGAGTTCTTAGACATTGCACCAAAAGCAAAATCCATAAAAGAAAAATCTATAAAGTGGACTTAATTAAAATTTAAAACTTTTGCTCTGCAAAAAATTGCGTTCAGAGAATGTAATACAAATTATAGACAGAGAAAATATTTACGAACCACGTATCTGACAGACAACGCTTATCTAGAATACATAAAGAACATTCAAAACTCAACAGTACAAAAACCAAGAAATCCAATTAGAAAATGTGTAAGAGACATGACAGACATTTCACCAAAGGTGACATTGCATGGCGTAAGCACATAAGGAGATGTTCAATGTCACTAATCATTAGGGAAATGCAAACTAAGACCATGATAAGATATCACTCACATCTATTAACACAGGCCCAAGACAAAAGCAGTGACACCACCAAATTCTGGCAAGGATGCATAGAAGCTGGATCTCTCATACATTGCAGGTGGGAATGTAAAATGTATAGCCATTCTGAGAAATGGTTTGGCAGTTTCTTAAACTAAAGTTACACTTATCGTATAAATCAGCAGTTATACTCGTGGACATTTATCGCAGAAAAATAGAAACTTATGTGTGCATAAAAATGTGTATGGGATTGCTCATAGCAGTTTAATTTGAATTAGTGCAAAACTGGAAACAGTGCAAAAGTCCTTCAATGGACAAACGAATAAGCATGGTACAGTAAATGTATTCCATGGAGTACTATGCAGCAGTGAAAAGGAGGGACTATTGATACAAACAACAACTTGGATGGATCTCAAGGGCATTATGTGAGTGGGAAAAAAAGCAATCTCAAAAGGTCACAGACTGTATGATTCCATTTATGTAACATTCTCAAAATGGCACAATTGTAGAGATGGAGAACCGATTAGTGTTGCTAGGGATTAGGTATAGCAGGGAGAATGGGTATGGCATGAGTGAGATCTTTGTGGTGATAGAATACAGATCTTTATGATGATGGTTTTATTCACACAAATGTACACATGTGATAACAAAAAAAACTGTAACAAGTTGTACCCATGTCAATTGTCTGGTTTTGATGTTGTGCTATAATTATGTGATATATAATCATTAAAAAAAACTCAATGAAGGTTACATAGGGCCTTTCTGTACTGTCTTTGTAACTTCTTGTGAATCTACAGTTATTTCAAAATAAGGATTAGGAAAAAATCCAACCTGAGATTTTTCAGTTCCTCACTAAGTGAGTTTAATCATTTACATTTATCATGATTCCTGATACATTTGTATTTGTATTTATTGTTATTTTTTCCATTTACTGTGCCCTTTTTCTTCATCTTTCTGTGACCTTCTTTCTTGCATTCTACAGTATTGATAGTGTTTGCTATGCCCTTTGGCCTCTCCACTGGTTTGGAAGACGATTTTTAATTACATTCTTTTAGTGGTCAAACTAAAAACTTTACAGCGTTTCCTTACGTTTACATGTTTCTCACACAATCTGAAGCCAAGTCAATCTCTCTTCTCCCTGTCAATAAGGCAATTATCTTAGAATTCTCCTATCCCCTCTACATCGTGTATGTTATTTCTGGAGTATAATTTGGTTCCACTTGGTTTTTAAACATGAAATTTATTATTTATATACATTAAATTTTCTTTTTAGATTTATGAACTTTTAAAAACCAATTTGTTTACTCCCTCTTGTTTAACATTTCTTGGATCTCGTTTCTTCTTTCGGGGCTTATGTTTATTCTTGATGAAGTATGTTTTTAGTAACTGTTTTCAACCTTTGTATGCCTGAAAATATATTTAATTTGCTCTCACTCTTGAATGGAAGGCTTAGCTGGGTATAGCATTCTTTTCTCTTTGCACCTTAAATATATTGTTCCTTTCTTCTCTGGCATCTATAGCTGATTGTGAGAAGTCAGCTTCTTTGTATGTAACCTGTCTTTTTAATTTCCGGGAGCTTAAATTCTTTTTCATTTTATTTTATTTTATTTTTTAATTATACTTTAAGTTCTAGGGTACATGTGCACAACATGCAGGTTTGTTACATATGTATACATGTGCCATGTTGGTGTGCTGCACCCATTTAACTCGTCATTTACATTAGGTATATCTCCTAATGCTATCCCTCCCCCCTGCCCCCTCCCCACAATAAGACCCAGTGTGTGATGTTCCCCTTCCTGTGTCCAAGTGATCTCATTGTTCAATTCCCACCTATGAGTGAGAACATGCAGTATTTGGTTTTCTGTTCTTGCGATAGTTTGCTGAGAATGATGGTTTCCAGCTGCATCCATGTCCCTACAAAGGACACAAACTCATCCTTTTTTATGGCTGCATAGTATTCTATGGTGTATATGCACCACGTTTTCTTAATCCAGTTTGTCATTGATGGACATTTGGGTTGATTCCAAGTCTTTGCTATTGTGAATAGTGCTGCAATAAACATACGTGTTCATGTGTCTTTATAGCAGCGTGACTTACAATTTCTTTGGGTAGATCCCCAGTAATGGGATGGCTGGGTCAAATGGTATTTCTAGTTCTAAATCCTTGAGGAATCGCCACACTGTTTTCCATAATGGTTGAACTAGTTTACAGTCCCACCAACAGTGTAAAAGTGTTCCTATTTCTCCACATCCTCTCTAGCACCTGTTGCTTCCTGATTTTTTAATGATTGCCATTCTAACTGGTGTGAGATGGTATCTCATTGTGGTTTTGATTTGCATTTCTCTGATGGCAAGTGATGACAAGTGTTTTTTCCATGTGTCTGTTGGCTGTATGAATGTCTTCTTTTGAGAAGTGTCTCTTCATATCCTTTGCCCACTTTTTGATAGGGTTGTTTGCTTTTTTCTTGTAAATTTGTTTGAGTTCTTTGTAGGTTCTGGATATTAGCCCTTTGTCAGATGAGTAGATTGCAAAAATTTTCTCCCATGCTATAGGTTGCCTGTTCACTCTGATGGTAGTTTCTTTTGCTGTGCAGAAGCTCTTTAGTTTAATTAGATCCCAGTTGTCAATTTTGGCTTTTGTTGCTGTTGCTTTTGGTGTTTTAGACATGAAGTCCTTGCCCATGCCTATGTCCTGAATAGTATTACCTAGGTTTTCTATTAATAGTATTACCTAGGGTTTTTATGGGGTTAGGTCTAACATTTAAGTCTCTAATCCATCTTGAATTAATTTTTGTATAAGGAGTAAGGAAAGGATCCAGTTTCAGCTTTCTACTTATGGCTAGCCAATTTTCCCAGCACTATTTATTAAATAGGGAATCCTTTCCCCATTTCTTGTTTTTGTCAGGTTTGTCAAAGATCAGATGTCTGTAGATGTGTGGTATTATTTCTGAGGGCTCTGTTCTGTTCCATTGGTCTACATCTCTGTTTTGGTACCAGTACCATGCTGTTTTTTTTTGATGTTTGAAGCTCTATAGTTATAGCATGAAATGTTCAGATATAGCACAAGAGAGATATTTCTGGGGATAGAATAGTTCTGAATCTTTTTTTTCCTTAAGACTCCTGGATCAGAGACAAAAAATAGTTCTGAATCTTGAATGTAGTGGTGGTTTCACAAATGTACACATGTAATAAAATAGCACAGACCCTCCCCCTCACACGGTACCCATCTCGGTGAGTTTCTACCTTTATTTCTCAGCTCTTATAGCAGTTATCAATATCTAATGTTATTTCATGTATTTGTTTATGGGTTTATTTTCTTTCTTTCCCAAGTAGAACATAAGCTCCATAGGGGCAAGGACTCTAGTTTGTTCCCTGGAGTGCCCAGGACAGTGACTGGCAAATAGCAGATCACTGAGCAATAGATTTCATTGCCAATGGGGCTCCTGAGGACAAAAATCAGTAAGTAAACAAAATGATATATAAAGCATCCCTAAAATTAACAAATATAATTAGCAAGACATGGCATCCATAAGGTAAATATAGCTTGTGATAAAATGGAACAGAGAACAAGAAAGAATTTCTTAGAAATTACATATGTAATTGGCAAAATAAAAAATTCAATGGATGACCTAGAAGTTGATGTCAAATAAATTTCCCAAAATGGAATAGGAGAAAGACATATCTTTTTACCCCTTGATAAAGAGAACAGATAATCATAACAGAGAATCAGTTTAGGAGTTCCAACATCTAACAGAAACATTTCCCTTGAAGCTTGTTTTCTGTACACCACAAGTTTTGCTTTCTTTCCTTGTCATTCACTCTTAAATATTTTATAATTTTTCATGCTGACTTTTTCGCTAAGCAGTGAGTTATTTAGAATTGTGTCTTTGAATGAGTAAATATAAATCATTTGTTTTGCTTTTCTTCCTCTTCTTTTTTTCTGTACTGCCAGGTACATGGGAATCCCTGGCTTATGCCCAAGCTTGGCACAAATTTGTGTTCCAATCACTCATAAGTGACTCTATTTCTATTTTCTCATATGGCTTAGAAGGGATCAACAAGTAGAGATTTTTCTATCCTCATTCATGGATAGAAATTGTTTGATTGCCTGTGATGCACAAAACCTGAGACCTTACATCCCAGGCCTGTGTGATCATAAGTCCCCATTCCCTTGTACATGTATCTGGTCTACATTTCTCCCTCCCCATCCTCAGTTCACCCAGGGACTGCGTGGATCAAGTGCACTCATTGCTTTAAACATAGGTTTCCTTTTCGTTTTTGACACCTGGAATGTTTTTCTAGTTTTACCTTTCAGCTCAACAACGTATGTGTAAACATCACATTTTATCCATGTATGTCTGCTCATTGGAGTAGCACAGGTGACTCTTGCCTATAGTCAGTTTCAGATCTTTATCAGAAGGTATGTTGGCTGTTTCTCCCAATTCACCAGTGTGCTCTTTAGCTATGACCTTCATATTATCCAACGTCTTGAGTTTTTTATTTCGTCAACTTTTTCTTTTCTTAATTCCCACTTATTTAAATGGATAATAATTATGTATGTTTATGGGGCACAATGTGATGTTTTGATCTCTGTATTCACTGAGAAAAATTAAATCAAGCTAATTAACATATGTATCAACTCACCAACTTACGTTTTATGGCAAAAACCCTAAAAACATTGTAGCAATTTTGAAATATACAATATATTATTATTAACTATGGTCACTATGCAGTGAAATAGATTACTGAAACACATTTCTCCAGTCTGACTGAAAGTTTGTAATCTTTGGTCAACATCTTCCTTTTCCTCATCACTTCCTTTTTCCTGCCCCCAGCCTCTAGTAACCACCCCTTTACTCTCTGTTTCTATAAGATCAAATTTTTAGATTCTACATGTAAGTGAGATCATATGTTTTTTTTTTCTTTTTGTCTTTCTGTGCCTGGCTGATGTCACTTAGCATGATGTTCTTCAGTTTTATCCAAAATTTTTTTCTTTTATGTTTTTTGAGACATAGTCTCGCTCTGTTGCCCAGGCTGAGTGCAGTGGCACGATCTCGGCTCACTGCAAGCTCCACCTTCTGGGCTCATGCCATTCTCATGTCTCAGCCTCCCAAGTAGCTGGGACTACAGGTGCCTGCCACCATGCCCAGCTAATTTTTTGGTATTTTCAATAGAGATGGGATTTCACCATGTTAGCCAGGATGGTCTTGATCTCCTGACCTTGTGATCCACCCACCACGGCCTCCCGAAGTGCTGGGATTACAGGTGTGAACCATTGCTCCTGGCCTCCATGTTAAGTGACATAATACCTTTCTTTTTAAAGGTGGTATACACAATAGATCTATTGTGTATATATACATTTGCTTTATCCATTCATTCACTGATGGACACTTAGGTTGCTTCCATATCTTGGCTATTGTGAATAATGCTGAAATGAACAGGGGAGTGCAGATATCTCCTTGATGTACCAATTTCAATTCCTTCATATATATAACCAGAAGTGGGATTGCTGGACCATATGATAGTTTTATATTTATATTGAAGAACTGCCAAACTATTTTCCAAAATGCCTGTATTAATTGTCTTTTTCCAAATCCTTGCCAATTTGTTATCATTTGTCTTTTGATAATAGTAATTCTAGCAGGTGTGAGGCCATATTTCATTGTGGCTTTAATTTGTATTTCCCTGATGAAAATTTTAAAAATATATCTATTGGCCACTTGTATGATACCCAAAGCCAGAGAAGTACACTACAAAAGAGGAAAACTATAGGCTAATACCCCTGGTAAGCATAGATACACAAAATACTAGCAAAGCAAATTCAATAGCTCATTAAAAAGATTATTAACTATGATCAAATGAGATTTATTCCAGGGATGCAAGGATGGTTTAACATACATAAATCAATAAATGTGATACACCATATTAACAAAATGAAGAATGAAAACCATATGATCATCTCAATAGATGCAGAAAAAACATTTGACAAAACTCAACATCTCTTTATGATAAAAACTCTCAACAAAGAAGGTATAGAGGAATGTACCTCACCACAATAAAGGCCATTTATGACAAGCCCACAGCTAACATCATACTCAATGATGTATCTTACATATTCAACAAGATAAGAATTTCCACTCTCCACTTCTATTCAATACAATACTGGAAGTCCTAACCAGATCAGTTAGACAAGAAAAAGAAATTAAAGGTATCCACAGAGAAAAGGAAGAGGTGCAGTTGTCTCTGTTTACTGATGCCATAATTTTATATATAGAAAACCCTGAAGACTCCACCAAAAAAGAGATGTTAGAACTGATAAATTCATTGAAGTTACAGGTTACAAGATCAGTAGTGTTTCTGTATATCAACAGTGAAATATCTGAAAAAGAAATTAAGAAAGCAATTCCATTTATGGTAGCATAAAATATTTAGGGTAAACTTAAGGAGTTGAAAGATCTGCATTCTAAAAACTATAAAACATTGATGGAAGAATTGAAGAAGACACAAATGAAAAAGATATACCATGTTAATGGATTGAAATAATTAATATTGTTAAAATGTTGATTCTATCCAAAGTGATCTACAGATGCAATGCAATTCCTATCAAAATTCCAATGTCATTTTTCACAGGAATAGAAAAAAACCATCCTAAAATTGTATAGAACTACAAGAGACTCTGAATAACCAAAGAAATCTTGAGCAAAAGAACACAACTGGAGGCATCATACTCCCTGATTTCAAAATGCATTGTAAAACTATAGTAATCAAAACAGCACGGTACTGGCATCAAAACAGACACATTGACCAATGGAACAGTTTAGGAAGTCAAGAAATAAACCCAAGTATTTGCAGTCAATTGATTTTTAACAAAGTTGCCAAGAAGATGCAATGGGGAAAGAACAGTCTCTTCAATAAATGGTGTTGGGAAAACTGGATATCCACATGCAGAAGAATGAAATTGGACTCCTATCTCACACCATATACAAAAATAAACTCAAAACAGATAAAATAGTTAAATGTAAGACCTGAAATTTTAAAATGACTAGAAGAAAACATAGGGGAGAAGCTCTACAACATTGGTCTGGGCAATAATTTTTTGGATAGAACTCCATAAACACAGACAACAGAAGTGAAAATAGACAAATGGGATAACATCAAACTAAAAAGCTTCTGCACAGCAAAGGAAACAACAGTGAGGAGACAACTTACTGATTGGGAGAAAATATGTGCAAACCATACATCTGATAAGGGAATAATATCCAAAATCTGTAAGGAACTCAAACAACTCAATAGCAAAATAATAATAATAATAATAATAATAATAATAATAATAATATGATTACAAAGTGGGCAAAAGACATGAGTAGACATTTCTCAAAATAAGACATACAAATTTCATCACGCTTTTTATTTCCAAGATTCTTAGTTGGCTCTTTTGTCAGACAGCATGTTCTTATTTGATAGATATTTATGTTTCTCCTTATCCCAGGTGTTGGTTTTTCTTCTTTGTTGAGTTGGGTTTCTGTTTGTGAATGGCGTTAGTTTCCCTCAAGAGTTTAATTAGCCTTGTGTGTGTGTGTGTGTGTGTGTGTGTATTTATTTCTCTATTTGAAGGCTGCATTTGTTACCCGCAGCCTATCTCCAGTGGGGGCAGGGAAGGATATGATGCCAATTGTGTAAGATACTATCTGGGCTTGATGGCTGCCTGCCTCTTTTGGGAATCACTAGCCTTTATGACAAAGCACTGGCACCCAGTGGTACCATATAGGGAGAGGGACAGGGACAGGGAGGAGACAGGGTTTATCCCTAACTAATTTTCCTATTGGTGTGTCTCAGATGCCACTTACTTCATGTATTCATTGACTCTGAGCTTGGAGCATTTCTAGAGTCTTTCCCATCTTTTGCAGCAAGTTTCTCTGAACACCTTTTGGGCTGTGGTTTCCTCCTTCAATCCAATTCCATCTACTTTTCATAATTCAGTTATGTCTTACAATTTATGGTCCACCTAGGACCACCAGTGTACTCCTTGTTCACTGATATTTCCCTGGAGTTATTCTTTGTCTTTGTTTTTGTTTTCTGTTTGTTTTTGTTTTTGTTTTTTAGACAGGGTCTTGCTGTGTTGTCCAGGCTGGGTTGCAGTGGCATGCAATCATGGCTTACTGCAACCTCAACCTCCCAGGCTCAAGCAGTTCTCCCACCTCAGCCTCCTGAGTAGCTGAGACTATAGGCATGCACCACTGTGCTTGGCTAATTGTTTTATTTTTGTAGAGACAGGGTCTCCTTACGTTGCCTAGGCTGGACCCAAGTGATCCTCTCACCTTGGTCTCCTAAAGTGCTGGGATTATAGGCATGAATCACCATGCCTGACCACATTTTTTCTTTCAAAAGTATCTTTTCTGTCATTTCTAAGGATCTTGCAAAGGAAAGTGAGGCTAGCACAGCTTCTCAATCTGCCATCTCCTGAATATTTCTGCTAGTATTTGAACTCTTAAAAACATGTACCACTTTTTCTAGAAAAATGCAAAACACTAGAGAAATGTTACTCTGAAAGAATGTAATGATGGCTACTATGTGAGACTATCCAAGACAATTTTAAAAAGAAAAGTAATATAAAGAGACTTTTACCACCAGATATTAAAAGATATTTTAAAGCCAAGTTAATAAGAATATGATGTTGGCATAGAACAAAATGGACAGATCAATGGAAAAGATTAGGAAATCCAGACACAGAATGTAGTATATAATAAAGTCGGCATTTTGAATCAATAGACAAAATATTGTGTTTGCACAAATGGCTGACCATTTAATAATCTTGGGGTAAGAAAAAACCTTTTCTAAGCAGACACCAAGTCCAGAAACCAAAAACTGATAAGATTTTATGAGTTAAAAATAACATTTTCAGTACACAGCAACAGCAATCATAAGCTTAAGAGATAATTAGCAAGTAGAAATATTCTTTCAATATGGGTGGTAAACAAAGGGTTAACATCATTAATATATAAATACTCAGATTCCCAAAAAGAAGAAAAATAACTAGTATACTCACCAATATACCATCTTTTATATGGAAAATGATATCTATATACCATTTTTATACACTTGGATTAGCAAATATTAACCAGAATGACAACACGCTGAGGTGACTTGGGTGTGGTACCTACTACATACCTGTAGATGGGAAAGTAAGGATAACCTACAGGGAGGGAAATTTGACGTGATGTATCAAAATCCTTAAAAATGTGTCCAGAATATTTGATCCAGATGTTCAATTGCTAGGAATATATTCTAAGAAAATGATCAGACAAATGGACAAAGATATATATACATACACACATACACACACATCTATATATACACACAAGGCAGTTTATATCATGACATTGTTCGTGATGGGGAGAAGGTATAACAACTTATGTATCCATCTGTAGGGAAATGATAAAGCAGTGGTTGTCAGATGTGAGTGTGTGTGTGATTTTTCCCACCAGGAGGCATTCGGCCGTGTCTGGAGACATTTTTGGTTGCCACAACCAGGGTGAAGGGAGTGCTACAGGCATCTTACCGGTAAAGGTCAGGGATGCTGTGAAACATCCTACAATGTACAGAATAGCCTCCTACAATGAAAAATTATCCAGTCCTAAATGTCAACAGTTCCGAGGTTGAAAAACCCTGAAATAACTGTTGGTACCTTCATAGAATGGAAAACTTTTTGTGTATTCAAGATGAACCTGTATATTTCCATTTATTGAAATATAAATATGGCCATGAAATATTATGAAGAAAATGTTGCTGGTTATAAATCAGAAGTAGCGAAACAAAGCTAGATTAAGCAGTGGTTGAAACAGTTAAGGTATCTGATTGTATCCACATATTAACTGTCTCCAAAATTGCTCTAAATGGTGTATCTTTTTCAAAGCAATTAGTAACTACCAAATATTTATATGTAGTTGTTTTAGTAAGGAGACTTTAAAAAATAGCTTCTATTTCTGGAGTCCTTAGTATATGCCAGGTATTGTACTAGATGGTTTATTTCACTTCTCTTTTTTTTTAAAAAAAAAGCTTTTTATTAGCACCAAAGCAGGACATATAAATTGTACAAAATTATAAATATGTATAATCAAGCGTTTACATTATTAAGCTGTTCCCACTTCCCAGGGGACCCCATTTCACAACACATTGATGCATATCCTTCCAGATCTTTCTCTGTGTGTATACTTTCGTACATATATGTAGTAAATGAGATTGTGGTGTTTTGTAATGTGCTTTTTTTCAATTCACAATCCACATCTTTCTGCTACAGCACATTTCTATATCATCTGACCAATATTCAGACCATATGCAGACTTTCCCAAATGATCCAACAATGTCACTTGGTTTATCTTCTAAAAAGAGAGAGAACAAGAAAGAGAAAGAGGAAAGAGACAGAGACAGAGAGAGAGAGAGAGACAGAGATAACAGGAAAAAGTAAAACTAATTCATCACCATCTGAAACAGCTATTTGGAAAATGGTAATTAAAGGGGAAGAATCAAACAGTTATACTGTCTTTCCTTTAGGAACTGAATTTTAGGGTGACTGGAAAGCTCCAGGTAATTAAAGAAAACTGTATTTTACCTGTGTGCCCTTTGACCTGAATCTCTTGCATACCTTAGGAGCTCAACAAATGTGTGTTGATTATGGATGAATGCTGACCACTAGGTAGCAAGTAGCCAGGAGTAACTCACTTCCTGAGTGATAGCCTTGGAAAAATAGACCTAGGAATCATGGCCAGGTCAGCCTGTGAAGAACCAAACTGCCCATCTCCTACTGGCCTACACTTAAGAAACAGTTCATATTTTAAGTATTAGGTTTGCTTCATCTACAGATGATAGCATTTGAGAGACTGTATGAGTCAGAACTGTTGGCTGGAAGCAACAAAAACTGCTTCTGATTAACTTAAGTCTGAGTGGGATTTATCAGAAGAGTTTTCAGCAGTTTACAGAAGACATGGGGGATCCAGAGAGTGAAAGACGCAGCCACAGGCACAGTCTGACCATGAGGACCCGGTGACCTGAAACACTCTGTTCCTTCCACAGCAGGCACCCCCGCCATACCCTGCCTGGCATCCTCTATTCCACTCCACTCACACTGAGAAACCTTCAACAGATCATGGTCCTTTGTGTCATTCCTTTTACATTCAAAATCCTGAGTGTGAATGTCTGATTGGCCATGTTTATGTTATGAACCCATATTTAGTTGCCAGGAGGCATGGAAAAAGAAATATCTCCCCAATTTCCATAGCCAAAAGTTGGGCTACCTCCCACTCTTCCTTGGATGATCCCGTAGTGGAAAAGGAGTTTGGATGAACTCTGTGCAGTGGAAATGACAGCTGCCCACTCTAGAGACCAGTGCTCAGAAGTATGATTGAATTTCCCTGATATTACAATGAGCCCACATTTTCTCCTCTACTCCTGGCCCTGGTTCCATTGTCTTGATTGTATAGATAGGAAGCTGAGCCTCAAAGTGGGTGAGCAAAGAGTCCCAGATCCCTCAGCAATTAGTAGTAGAGGTGGGATTTGAACCCAGATTGTTAGAACTTTTCCCATTGCACTGCAAAATGGTAATGGCTGTAGCCAGGAAATCAAAGAGGGAAGAGGGTTTGCCAGATATATACTCTAGGGTCCTGTGCAAAGCCTGGGAGACAGAAAAACTGTGATCACCCTTAGCACGCCTGGACTCAGAAGCCATCGAACTTTGGAGCAGGATGGGACAGAAGTTTCTTTTTCAGAAGAAGGGAAAGTGTAAGAAAATGTTTATTAACTGCCCCATATAGACAAGGCTTGGCAAGATCTTCTCGAAGCAATCCTGAACAGCCCCCTCCACAGCCCACCCAATCCTCCTGGAGCTCTCTCCCCTGACACTTCCCAGGGGCGTGGGGACCTCCACTACCCCCTTCGCACCAGGAAGTCCTGCTTCTCCTGACTTAGCTGTTAGCTCAGGGGGTTTGAATGCGAGTCCTTCTCCATCTCCTCTTCTCTCCTCCTCGGTGCCGTCAGCAGAACTTGGCACGTGGAGGGGACAATTCCCTTTGTTGACTTGAAACTGGATTTCAAAATCAAGGTAAAGGTCAAGGAATAGCAGTAACCCCACTTTCGTGTAATCTTTCTAGCTTTTCTTGAACCATTTTAGGGGGAAGGCCTTATCTGTAAAGTGCTTTTCTTGAACCATTTTGGGCAGAGGGCCTTACCTGTAAAGGGCACGAGGTCAGAGTGATGCACTTTGGAAAGAGAGAGAAGAGGAGCTGGTTGTCCTACAGACCTGGGGGTTCAGAGCTGTGCAGGAGACCCTGGGCAAACTACTTTCCTCCCCAAGCCTCAGTTTTCTCATTAGTAAGATGTGGATAAACATAGTACCATCCCCATGGGTTTGTGGTGGGGCACAGTGCTCGGCATTTGTATATGAGTGCTTCATGAAACGTCTGTATTTAACAGAGGGAAAGAAAGAGTTATTTAAAACTAAAACTGGCTTTAGCAAACTTCTGCCTTTTAAGGGAAGAGGCAGGGGAAGGCAGAAATACCTACACTGATGGACACATAAATCTCTACACTGCTCTCTTGTACTCATGGAGGGTCCAGGGCTGTGGCTGGGGGAGGAACAGCTGGAATTTCAAGTCTCTGTCAGGTCTTCTGAGCTGCTCAGGACCTGCAATGGATGGCTGTTTGTTTAGAGAGCACTTTGAGCATCTGTATGTGAAAACATATGTTTGGAGCCAAGTAGAAGGTGGGGAGTTGTTACTGTTCATAATGAAGAATGGGTAAAAGCTGGCAAGAGAGGGAATAGCCAATGATGAGGGGGTTTCACCTGCAGAGAAGAGCATAGACAGAAATTCTCAGTGGCAGGGTGACCCAAACACTCAGGAGAACAAGAATGTCTGATATTCATTTCTAAGTTGTTTGTGTTGCAGTGACATAAATAGCCCCGTCCAAACCTTCAGCAAAGTGTGCTCTTGACATTGATGTTTTGTGTGGGCAAATTAGGGAAAATCAAGAAAAGGAGGCTGGATTTCAAGTCAGAATGGAGCGGGGAGAAGAAAAAAGCCATTGCAAGTGACACACGAGTGAGGTCAGGTCTTGCTGGAGGTGACCCTGGAAGCAACCCCAGGGAATTGCAGAATCGCTCATAGAAGGGCACTGAACTTTCTGCAGGAGGAGAGATGCTGATTCAAGCCAGCTTTACTTAAATCTCAGAGACAGAATGACCTCAGTGAATATCTGAGTTCCATACATGTGGTTGAGAAATCACATCATAGAAGAAATAGATAGAGAGGCAGAATTGGTGATTGCAGCTGGAAAGAGGAAACATTTAATTTTTTAATATTAAAAATATCTAGATGTATGAGGCAGTGTAGTATTCACTGGGGCTGTTTACAAATGTTCCATGTCGTTCTGCTTCCAAGCACAGGGCAAAATTGCATTTCCCTGTATGTCTGAAGTTCGATGTGGTCATTGATAAGCCTTGGTCCATGAAAGTGAGTGGAGTGTTCCTTCCAGGCAGGAGCTGAGTCAGTGCAGGCCTTGAGCCTCTCTGTTTCCCCTCTGCCTTGGTGACTGGCAATGACTTAGAAAGTGACTGCTTTGTCACCCTGAGTCCTCATTGAGGACAACATCGGCAAGTCTTAAATAAAGGTTTTGTTTGTTTGTTTGTTTTCAAAGCAACTGAAATTTGGGGATGGGGGCTTGCTACTGCTATATAACCTAAGCCCATTCTGAATGATACAGGAATTTGTGCAAAGCCTTCCTTTATTAATGAGGAAACTGAGACTTAGGAGCAGTGGCCAGAGCCTTGGCTCACTGAGAGACTGTGCAGAAAATCTTCAACTAGGACCCAGCTCTCCTGTTTCTCAGCAAGCAGCCACCTCAACTTTGAATGTTACACCTGCTGGGAGTGTGACGCAGTGATGCTGAGACATCTACATGCAGGCACCAATGAGAACAAACTCCAGACAGACAGCCCAAGCCACTTATGGGAAAATTCCTTAGAGTTCTCCCTCTGCCTCACCTGCCTCTGACTTGGAGGGTGCTCCACTTATTTGTGCTTGATCTCTCAACCCCCAGTCCATGTGTCCTGAGTGTGCATGTTGCTTCTCTGATGATGGTATTTGTCCATCCTATTTGACACCATTCTGCCTTTGCCCTTTGTCCCCTTTGTGTTTCTGATTAATCTGGGCAATGGCCATCAAATAAGCCATATAGAGCCAAAATAATACTGCACAACAAGAACCTAAAAGCTCACTGGCATTCCACAATAAATGCTTAATGTTTGAGCATCTCTTTCATCATCTTCCTGGGAATAGCGGCCCAACCCAGGAATCTCATTCTGGTGGTGGCAAAGGTACCAGAGAACCAACAGAAACAAGTCTGATTGTCCCCTGCCATGCAGGCTTGTTGGTAGGACTCTCAGAGTCCCAGGTGGTATTATCTAGTGCATATAAACAGCCAGAGACAAGCTAAATAATTATGCTGGATGGCAAAGCCTTTGTAAAAGATTTATTGGCCCTTGCAGAAACAGCCTTTATATCATCCAAGACCTGTAATTGCATTGGGTGTATAGTAAATGCATCTATCTAGCACCTGTGAGTCCAAGTTCACCCTTTGCTGCTTCTTACTGGCAGAGTATCCATTCCTTTATTTATTGAGTACCTAACAGAGATTGCATACTATACCAGGCCCTGGAGACATGAGGAAAATACGAACAACATTCTTCTCTTAAAGACCTGTGAGGTCTACAGTTGCGTAGAAATGTATGGTGTGGTTAGGAGTAAGGACACAGAAAAGAATTTCTAGTACTGCAGAGGTGGCATAAAGGGAGGGTTGGATAATAAACTAAGCTTTTAAGTTGCATAGAAATGGATGTGGTAGAGACAGAATGAACATTCAGACAAAGGGAATTTCATGGTGGCTTAGTTTGTGCTGCTATAACAAAAATATCATAAGCTGGTGGCTAAACAACAAGTTGTTTCTCATAGTTCTGGAGGCTGGGAAGTCCAAAATCAAGGCACTGACAAATCTGGTGTCTGGTGAGCACCTTCTTTCTGGTTTGCAGAAGGCTGCCCTCTTGTATCCTCCCATGGTGTGCACACACACATGCAGAGAGAGAAGGGGAGAGAATGAGAGAGAACGGAAGGAGAGAAAGAGAGAGAAAGTAAGCTCTCTCCTGTCTCTTTTTTATAATGGCACTAATCTCATCATGAGGGCTCCACCTGTATGACCTAATTACCTGTCAAGGTCCCGCCTCCAAACAGTGTCACACTGGGGATTAGGGTTTCAACATATGAATTTGCGGGGAGGGTGACACAAACATACAGTCCCTAGGACTCGGGAAAAGGCAGGAAGAAAGAAGCATGGATATGATGGTTTGGGCATAAGGTGGATGAGGAGTGAGCGGGCAGCATGCAATTCTAGCAGGGTAGGTTTGGGTCTGTTATTCTAGGACCTGAAATGCCAATGTAAGGACTTAGGACTTTATCCAGTGAACATTTGGAATCACTGAAGAATTAATGGGAGGAGAAAGAGCATTCAGTGTTTGTTTTTGAAGACACCCTTTGTGTAATATGGAGGATGCATTAGAGAAAATGACATCGGTCTGGGGACAGCTGTAAAGTGTCTAAGGCAGAGACAGTGAGGCTCTGAGGGGTGGGCAACAGTAGAGCATGCGGAGGACACAACCAGAGGAGACTTAGTTTTCTAAGTGGGTGCCTTAATAGGAAGCAGTGTCATTAATTAGGAAAGAGAATGTGGAAAGAAGAGGGGCAAAGTTAATATGGGTTTGAGATGCCTGAAGACTGTGGGTGGCAAGGCTTAAGAGCTTTGGAGCTGTGACTCATGAGTGTGGAAACATGTGGTTGGAGATAGGAAGCTGATTAATTTCCTCAAGGAGAGTGTGCAAGTTGAAAGAACACGAGAAAGAGTAGTCAAAGTGGTAGCAAGGGAATAGGGAGAGAGTAGTGTTGAGAAAGCTAAAAGGGAGCTTTGCAAACAGAATAAGGCTGGATAGATCAGCCAACCACGTACAACCAGTTTTGAAGGTTGTGTACAACACAAATTTAGAACAAACTATTTCCAATACAGATTATGTGAATGAAGGTTTCTGGAATTGTGCAGTATGTGGCCAATATGGCTGTAAATGTCAGACCTGGCCACAAGGCTGGTTGGAAGACACGACTGGATTTGATGCCCAGACTTTACCCTATACCAATTAAATCAAGAATTCTAGGAATGGGAAGATAAAATGTAGGTATCAGTTTTGTTTTTGTTTGTTTGTTTGAAAGGAGTCACTTAGGGGATACTTAAAAGCTTCCCAAGTGATTCCCATGTTAAGACAGGGTGGAGAACCAGTGTCCTGCCCTTTCTCCACCATCTCATTCCTGCGTCCTAGCAGCTGAGCATTGCTTAACAGGCCAGCTTCAAGTCGATTTCATGCTTACCTACCACAAATGAACATTTGACACTATTCGGGAGTTGAACCATGTTACTCCAAGAGCCACCTTCCCATGATACAAGATGACCACTTTCTAGCTCCTTCTCAGTCCTCAAAATACATCCCCCAATTCCCATTCAGCTTATGACCTCATCTCAAATGTCACCAAGAAAACCTGCACCATTAGAATGAAACTGCATAATCTTCACACCACCAAATCTACAATCTTACCAGAATCTCTAACCATCTTCTCAGTGCTTGCACTGTCTTTGTGTACTCTAGACTCCACACTCACTCTATTCTGCATCTTTAGCCCTCTTTTTTATTGTGATGTTCTCATCTGCACCCAGGCAACACTAATATCTCACTGTTGAGGGTACAGGCTGTTGTGGCTATCCATACCGGGGTGACACACCAGTCCAAAATTTAATGACTTAACAACCATTTTGTTGCTCAACAATGTGAACAGATCAGTAGGGATGGCTTGTGTCTGCTACTCATGATATTGGCTGGCACTATTCACCTGGGGCTGGAGAGTCCAAGATGGTGTCATTCACATCCCTCACCTCAGCTGGGGAGACTCCGTCACCTGGGGCTTGGCTGGGGTTGTTGGGCTTCTTTTCTTCTCATGGGCTCCCTCCTCTATCTGGGGCCTTAGTTCTCTTCCACATGTCCTCTGTTTCCATGTGTTGTCTCATCTATCAAGACCTCTCTCCACTTGACCTCTCTCTCCAGTAGTACAGTGTGAACTCTGCACGTGGTGAATTTTCCTCTGAGCAAAATCAGGAGTTACAAGGCACCTTCAGGGTTGGACTTAGAAATCCCAAATTTTCATTTATGCCAAATGTGTCTTCTGGTCAGAGCAAGTCACAAGAGTAGTCCAGATTCAAAGGGAAATGTCCACCTCTGGATAGGAAGAGTAGCCCTCATGTCCATGGGAAAATGGTTGGTGGCCATGCATGCACATTGATACTACCTTGACTCTCCATGTCAGAGTTCTGTGTAAGCAGGGAGTATTGCAGGAGTCAGACAAATGAAGATTGAGGTACAGAACAAGTTTTGTTGGAAGTAAAGCTAAATTGGTTTAGGCAACAATGGGCTAAACTTAAGCTTGTTTTAGGCAACAATGAGCTTCCTTCTGTTTTGACCCTGAGTTGGATTTACTCATTTGTTTAGATGTACAACCTCAGACCTTCCTACCCTTGGGGGCAGAGCCTTCCTGGGATAGTTCACCCAACAAAGAAGAAAGGAGCAAGGCAGAAACTAGAGGCAGAGGGCAGGTACAAGGCACCTGAGTTCATTCATCCTTCTAGACTTACAACTCACTCAGTCCCTCCTGATCCCATGGAAGAAAGGAGTAGGGATGAAGAGGACGGCAGAAGACTGCTTCCAAAGATTGTGCTGGTCTTTCCACAGTCTTAAGGACCTGACTTGGTGTGACGTCAGGAAAGCAGGGGAGGATGGTGCTCTCGAATACACTGGAGTTTGTCCACTTACATACCAGGTTTAAACTATGGTCAGCCAAGGGTGTAATCACCTCCTAAGGGGAAGAGATTGGTAATTTCTTAGGGGGCACTCACTGGCATAGTCATGTGGCCTCACCCCCAGACCAATCAACTATTTCATCATTCTGAGATCAAGGGTATAATCTAGTTTTCTTTAAAAAAATTCTTTTTATAAAACTATCTTGACCCAGTTGGGGCCAGGTACCAGACAACTAGGGAGAACCTGTATGCCCCAGAGCCCACTAAACTGTTCAAATGAGCCAACCCACAGAGAGCCTGCAAACTCTAGCTAACCTCACCCTCACTTATATACAGGCAACCCCTACGTCTTTAGATTGCTATTACCCTGCCCCCCCAGGCACAACCCCTGTGTGTGGCTCTGACTGGCAGCGTTCTCTTATTTGGAGTTGTGTGTTATCAGAGTTTTGCCATTCATCTATGCAAGTGTCATTGTATTGTGTCTTGTCAGCAGAAGAACCCTAAAATCTTATAAAACACAGGGTAGGCCATCTAGCTCTTTCCCTGAAAGCTCTGAAATAGATCAGCACTGTACATTAACTAAATCAACTCTAAGACTTACATTCTGTGCTGCCAATTCACTCTGTTCTGTTCTCATCTCCGACGATGGCCTGTTGTACAAAATGACTCAGCTGAGGGCACGTAATGAGCTCCAATGATAGATTTTAATAACTCTATTATCATAATGGTGGTGATATAAAACCATCCCAAACTTGAAAAATAGCATTTAGCCTCCCACTGTCAAATATTCAAATATCTGCTTGTAAATCTAGTCTGAGATACAGAAAATAAAAATTGTTAAGAACGCCACAAAAATTAAAATCTCCAAATCACCCTTGTCAATGTTAACTCTACTGTCACAACAAAGAGATGTCATTCATATGTCTAAGAATTTAAGGAGAGAGTCAACATCTCTTTGGCAGCCACAGTTAGGGTGTTGTTACTTCAGAACATCCAAGTTGAATTCATCTAACCCAAAGTATAATGCCTCATGTTTTATAGAGTAGAGAGTTAAGAGGACACATAAGACTTTCACAGCACTGATGCACACCCATGGAATTCAGAAATACAAGAAAAAGAAAAAAGCTGCAAAGCAACTATTCCAAGAAAAAGTTGTCATTTGCATTAAACCAAACATATATGACCACTGCTGAGATGTAGCATGGTCTGAGAGAGGATAACAGGTTCATATTGGTTTCGGCTTCATTGTGATGCCAGCCTCAAGCTATGCTAGTTGTCCAGTATCATGAGAACAAGACTCAAGTAGGAGAAATTTCCCATCAAGAGGCTAACTAGAGAACTTGTTTTCCAAATGTGGTTGATGCTGTTGGCACCCTCTCTGCATGCTCTCAGCCCTCACTCTGCCTGTGACATTGATGGCTTCCTCCTGTGAACACTTGAGACTTGCCAGCTGAAGGCTTTCCCTGAATGTGGGAAGAGGTGTAGGACTGGCCAGAAGTGCTCATGAGTTAAGAACCCAGGAGAAGGCCCTCTATGAAATGATGGACAGGAGGAGTGCTGGATAAGCACCCCAGCTTCCTCGCTGCTTGAGTGGCACAAATTCAAGGTGCATTGCACCATGGTCTCTCAGAGGGTCTCCAACAGGACTGGGTCTCAGTTGCCAATGCAACGCTCTTTGTTGACTTTCCTTCCTTTCCTGCCCCAATTCCTCACTCTACTGTTAGTGCTTCTCTGGACTATCTCCCAAATAAACTACCTCCACCAAAATCTTTGTCTCAGGTTCAGCTTCTGGAAGACTGACATGAATCCCCATACCTGTAGGAAAAAAAATCCATGCTACATCCTCTTTTTTCTCTCATAGGGTGGCTTTTCAGATACTTTGATTTTTCAGCCAAAGTTTTAAATATATAGTATCGACATAGCCAGTTACCAAGTGTTGACTGAGGTGTTCCTCTTTAATACCTTGTGGGTATAAAACTTCATTTCCAAATCCCCTCTCAATTTTATACTCCTTTGTTTTGGAGACCAAGTCTTGCTCTGTCTGTCGCCCATTCTGGAGTGCAGTGGCAGAATCTTGGCTCACTGCAACCTCTGCCATCTGGTTCAAGCGATTCTTGTGTCTCAGCCTCCTGAGTAGCTGAGACTACAGGTGCATGCTGCTGCACCCAGGTAATTTTTGTATTTTTGGTAGAGATGGGGTTTCACCGTGTTGGTCAGGCTGGTCTCAAACTCCTGACCTCAAGTGACCCGCCCCCCTTGGCCTCTCAATGTGCTGGGATTACAGGCGTGAGCCACTGCACCCGGTCTGAATTTTATGCTACTTGAACCCAGAGATAAACTGAGTTTAAGCAGAGCTTCTAACACCTCTGGTGAGTGTTCATATTGATTTTCTCAAGCTCATAAAATTCATTAAATCCTGAAGTGCCAGGGACCTGGTGAGGACCAACACTCTGTCATCTGCCTTTTCCCTAGAGCCTGGAATGTGTGCCACTTGGATGGTAGCTACAAATCTTTCTGCTGCCATTTGGCTCTCTGTAGCACTCTCTGTGTCATGTGACCCTCCAGTGTTCATTTCCCTCTGTCTTTTATCAGGGAGTTTTGGATATGTTTTTGGCATTTTGACCTGTTTCTTAAGTGGATCCCCTGTCCTTTTACTCTACATATAGGGCCACCAATGTTTGATGGGCATAAATGCCTTTTTCCTCACATTTTCTCCCAGCCTATTTCTTTCAGACCCAGATTTACCTATGTACACCTATGGATTCTGTCTGGCAGGGTCTCCCATCATGAGACAGGGGAACATAGTCATTAATGGGGATTATGGTTAGGGAATATAGTTGTGTGTGTGTGTGTGTGTGTGTGTGTGTAATAATTAAATCTTAAATAATTATGATAATCAAAGATCCAGAGGGAACTTGAGGAATCAGAGGGGAGTCCCTAGCCAGCCAATTTGAGAAGTCAAGCACATCTAGCTTCTGAAGCAGAACTGTGAAGAGGAAGCGTGTGGGAGGTCTCTGGGAAGCCCCCACCTCTGTGGTATACAAGCATCGGCGGTGAGCCTGAGGGGGCTGTTGGTCAGCAGAAGCAGTAATTAGACCAAATAGTTGAAATCTGAGTGGGGAGGGTGAGAGCAGTCTGGATCCTCTGGCACCTCCATGTCCAGTTGCCACCGTGTGACCAGGACCTTCAGAGAGCAATGGCCATTGCTAACTGCCACCGTCTAATTGCATGCAGAGTTTTTTCTGGCATACTCTACACTAGAACTGTAAAGGGAGGGTATTATGGGAGACAAAGCTCCCTGTTTAACCAAGTTGACCCAGTACAAACTACTACAGAGATACAAAGTCAATTGTTCAAGTAAGTCTTGTCTATAGTCTCCCCCATGAATTAGATAAGCCCACCTACATGATCAACATTTTACTATTACTGCTCTGCCTGGCTTCCCTGGGCATGTCTCGCCTTTCCTTTGCCTTCCTCGGTGTCCTGATTCCCTAAATTTTCCAGGCATATTTCCAAGGGCACATGCCCTGAGGCTCACCTAGTGATGTGTTCCATGCATTCTTGCTAGGGACCTTCCAAATCTGTCCATACCATCTCTAAGCACTTGGGAAAGGGTCGCTTCCCTTGTAGTTTAGTAAAGATTCTCTATCTGCTACTTTTAAAAGCTGAGGCTCCTCAATTATTTCTTGAATCTAGGTTCCCTCTGGGAAAGTTAAACCACTCAACTCTCTGAAACTGTGTTTCTTTTCCTCTGTTAGATTTCTTGGGGTCTCAATCTTCCTGATATAGGAAGAAAATAAAGATAGTTTCCTCTTCAAGGGCCACAGTGAGTTAAAAGCAGGTGTACAACTGTAGCAGGCAGCCACAATATAGGCTGCCCCTGCATCTTCCAAAGTCTAAAGGAATGTTAGATTTGGTCTTGGGCTGAGCCCAAAGCCTGTCTCTTTGGCCCCAAATACTTGTCCTTGCACCCATTTCTCAAGATTTCAGTCTTTTGCATCAATATGTTGGGGGTTTAAGGTAACAATAAATCATGTCTTTTTCCCCCATTTCTTTCTGAGTTTGAAACCAGCTGGGAGACAACCACAGCATTCAGACAAAGAGAACTCAAAATATCAGCTTGATTATCACAGTTATGCTTGAGGATGATAACTTGACCCGTTAGGCTTCCTAATACTTCATCCTCATGATAGGCAGGGCTCTTAAGGCTCCCCTTGCTCAGGGCAGAGCTGGCTCTTTAGGAGGACCAGGTAGAGGAGAGGAGTCCTAGAGACCCATAACCTGGGTAGGGATCTTCATGAAAGAACAACCGGGAGCTGCTGGCCCTCACTTGCCCTGTCCATGCTCACAAACCTATCAACCCTATAAGCCGTTTTCCTCCTGGGAATGAAAGGCAGGGAGAGAAGAAACATTCTTCAGGTACGTTTCTCTCTTGGGGAGTAGAGTAAAAATTGCCTTCCTTTTTGGTAGTCTGAGGTATGAAGGAAGAAATGACCCCATCTACTCCCACCCCCTAAAAGCCAGCTCCTTTCTTAGTGCCCCTGCACTGCTGATGGCAGTGCAAATGTGCAGAGTCATCAGGAAAAGTGGTTGGTAGTCAGGACTGAGGCTGAGGACACTATGACCCAGCAGTTTCATTCTCAGGGCCACATTGCAGGTAAATTGTCTCATGGTCCATGAGAGGACATACACAGAGATGTCCACCGCAGTGGCTGGAGGCAACCTCGAGTCCCAGAGGAATGGAAAGGAGGTGCAGTGGACCCTCGCTACTGAATACGAAACGGCTCTCAGAGCAATGAGCTCATGGCCTGTATAACCATGAGAACAGAGCTTTTCAAAAAAAGTGTTGAATGAAGGAAGAGAAAAATAGAACAAGGTCAGTTGCAAAATGCCATTTATGTAAATTAAAAGGAGAAATACACAAAGAGTAAGCATTTCATTTTTGCAAAAGGCACACATGCACACTCAAGGACACGAGTCAAACATGAGCATGAGAGCCTGTGGGGGTCAGAGGTCAAAAGGAAAGCACAAGAGATAGGCCTTGCACAAAACGATGATGAAAGCGTGCCGTGAACTAGGACTCTGGCCAGCTCAACCCTTGGCTCCTGAGGTTAAAAATACCCTTTCCTCAACCCCATCAGCTCCGGTTTTTCCTCCTGTTCCCCTGAACATTCGCTGGTTTCTATGCCAGTGGTCCCCCTACACTGCTTTTCCAGAAGTCACCAATGATTTCCACATGGCCAGGTTCATCGGGCATTTTTTATTTATATTCTTCTTCATTCTAAAAATTAAGGTTAAATGAACTCATCTTCTTAAGAGTACAGTTCTGTTTTGACAAACGCTACCACCATTGTAATCAGGATATAAAATGATTCCACATCTCCCCAAATTTTTCATGGTACCCTTTTTTATTCCCTCTCCCCACCCACCCCTGGCAATAGTGAATCTGCTTTCTGTTCCTGTAGTTTCGTCTTTTGGAGAATGTCACATAATGGGATCATACATTTTCAAGTGTATAATTTTGATCCAGATTGTGTGTGTATCAATAACTGGTTCTCTTTATGACTAAGTCGGATTTTTTTGTATGCATGGACCACAGTTTGTTTATCCACTCACCTGTTGAAGTGCATTTGGGTTGTCTCCAGGTTTGGGTGATTACAAATACACCTGCTGTAAACATTCGCATGCAGGTGGCCATAGGTTTTCATTTCTCCGCATAGAGACCAAGGAATGGGATTGTGGATCATAAGGCAGGTGTGTGTTTATCTTATAAGAAACTGTAATGGACATTTTAGAGTTCTCATTTTGCTGGAATTTTCAGCATCTTGTACCATGGCTAACCTCCCCTTTCTGTGAAGTTACTTTTTCCAATTTCTTTATTGTTCCCCCCAGCTCCCAGCTAGGCTGGGATGCTTCCTGGGGTTAGTCCTGGGACAGTGAAAAGGAGGCCCAGTATGGCTACCTCCATTTCGCTCCTAACCCCCTGCCCCCTGGAGGTGATATCCTCTAGGTTAACTGCTTTTGCTCATCTCTGCACATAGACCAAACTAACTATAGGAGGAATTTAGTTTATAGTTTAACTTTAAAGCAAGGATGAAAATAATCCTTTCCCAAAATTAACGCCCAAGAAGATAAGAAGGGTGTATGCACAAAAACCATGTTGTATTCAAGATTTGTGGGAGCGTGTAGCCTGACCAAGAACAGAGAGGTTTCATGGCCTCCTCAGACAGTCACTGGTGCCCAGATGTCTGTGGTTGTTGGTCACCTCTTGATCCCAACCCTTTCCTCTTCCCCCTGCCCCTAACATAAAGAGAACCTGAAACTTTGACTAACTTAACATGGTTCTTTAGGACATTAGTCCACCATCCGCTCAGTGTGCTGGCTTTCCAAAATAAAGCTGCTTTCCCTGCTCCAACTCCTCGCCTCTCTACTGACTTGCTGTATGGTGGCTAGAAGAACAAGTTTGGACTTGGTTACAGTCCCAGAGTCCCTTCCCTTGGGTGACTGCAGCTATTTCATGGCTGTACCATGAATGCTGTCTCTGGTTTGTGGCTCCCACATGTATAACTCTCTCCCCATTCTCTTCTAAACCCCAGGCTTATGAGTCCTGCTCTGAATGTGCCATCAGCCGAGAGCTTTCTGCCATGATTCTGAAACACTGATGTCCTCTCCACTCCACCCCACCTCGACTGCTTCCCCTCTGGTTTTCCCACCAAAGTGAAGACATCTCCACCCACCATTGCTTAAGACAAACACCAGGGAGTTATTCTTTATACTCTCCTTGTATTTGTTATCTGTTGCTGCCTAACAAATTACCACAAACTTAGTGGCTTTAAACCACACCCATTTATCATCTCACAGCTTCCATGGGTCAGAAGTTGGGCACAGTGTGGCTCAGTTGGTTCCCCTGCTCCAGGTCTCAGAGGGCCAGGGCTGTGCTCCTTGCTGGAGGCTCTAGGAAGAATCTGCTCCTAAGTATATTCAGGTTGATGGTAGAATCCAGTTCCTTACAGTTGTAGAACTGAGGTCCCCATTTCCTTGCTTGCTGTCATCCAGGGTGCCCTTGCTTCTTTAGAGGCCTCTCTTTGTTTTTTTTGCACGTGACTCTCTATGTGTGGTTAAGAAGCAACAACAATTTATGGTGGCACTGTTTACAATAGCAAAGACTTGGAACCAACCCAAATGCCCATCAATGATAGACTGGATAAAGAAAAAGCGGCACATGTACACCATGGAATACTATGCAGCCATAAAGAAGGATGAATTCATGTCCTTTGCAGGGACTTGGATGAAGCTGGAAACCATCATTCTGAGCAAACTAACACAGAAACAGAAAACCAAACACCACATGTTCTCACTCATAAGTGGGAGCTGAACAATGAGGACACATGGACACAGGGAGGAGAACATCACACACCAGGATCTGTCAGGGGGTGGGGGGCTGGGAAGGGAGAGCATTAGGAGAAATACCACCATGACACGTGTATACCTATGTAATAAACCTGCACATTCTGCACACGTACCCCAGAACTTAAAGTATTAAAAAAAAAAAAAGCAACAATAGCACATAGAACCCTTCTCATGATTGACATCTCTGTTTTCTCCTGGTGCTGCAGCTCTCTGACTCCAACAGAAGGAAGTTCTCTGCCTTTAAAGGCCCATTCAGTTAAACTGGGTCCACCTGGATAATCCAGGCTAAATCCAGGATAATCCCACTACTTAAAAACCACCAGTAACACTGCTATGGGTTGAATTGTGTCTCCTAAAAAGATATGTTGAAATTGTAACCCCTGGTACTCGTGAATGTGACTTTATTTGGAAATTGAGCCTTTGCAGATGTAATCAAGTTAAGACAAAGTCAGATGAGGAGTAGTTGGGCCCTGAATCCAATCTGACTGGTGTCCTATTAAGAAGAGGAAAAGACCCAGCACTTTGGGAGGCTGAGGCGGGTGGATCATCTGAGGTCGGGAGTTTGAGACCAGCCTGACCAACATGGAGAAACCCCATCTCTACTAAAAACACAAAATTAGCTGGGCGTGGTGGCGCATGCCTGTAATCCCAGTTACTTGGGAGGCTGAGGCAGGAGAATCACTTGAACCCGGGAGGCAGAGGTTGTGGTGAGCCGAGCCGAGATTGCGCCCTTGCACTCCAACCCGGGCAACAAGAACGAAACTCTATCTCAAAAAATAAAAATAAAAAATAAAAATAAAAAGAAGAGGAGGAGGAAAAGAGACAGACAAACACAGAGGCACTGTCATATGAAGACAGATGCACAGAAGGAAGATGGCTGTGTGATGACACAGGCAGACACAGGTTATACAGCTGTAAGCCAAGGGGAGTGCCAAGGACTCCTAGTAACAACCCAGAGCTGGGAGAGAGGCCACGGCCCTGCTGCACCTCGGTTTCAGACTTTTGGCCTCCAGATCCGTAAGAGAACGCATTTCTGTTGTTTTAGGCCCCTCAGTTTGTGGCGCTTTGTTACAGCAGCCCCAGGACACAAATACAAGTCCCACTTAACATCTGCAAAGTCCCATGTAAGGTCACATATGGGTATGGTCACATATCATGCCTATATATAAGGCCACATATGGGCATCAGATTCACAGTCCCAGAGATTACAGTGTGGAATCTTCTCGGGGCCATAATTCTGCCTACCTCTTTTCCCCCTTCCATATAACTAATCCATCACCAAGTCAACTCTTCCTTAAACATTTTTTAAAGTTTTTCAACTCTTTATCTGTATCTCTACTGTAGTCAAGAAACTTTCATTTCCTACCTGGATTATTACAATAGTTCACTAACTTATCTCCTTGCTGCTCCTCTTGCCTATCTCACAAAATTCTTTCTTGTAAAACAATCAGATCATTTTAGATCATAAATTGGATCACATCTATCAGTGTAGAATTTATTCAGGAACAAGTAAGAGAAAATCCAACTTATGACGACTTAAAAAAAAAAGAGAGGCCTATTTTTCTCACATAAGGGTGCCCAACACACACAGTCCAGAGCTGATGTAGAAGCTGAACAATGTGATTAAGGACCAAGTCACTTTCTACATTACTGCTTTGCCATTCTTAAATGTATTTACCTTCTGCCCTCATGGTTGCAATATGACTGCTGTGCCTCCAGGCATCACATTTGTGCTCAAGATGGAAGTTAGGGAAGGACAAAGGACAAAACCTGCCAAAGTTTACTTCCCTTTTTATTAGGTAGTCCAAAGATTTCTCAGAAACTGTTCTTACTGAACATAAGCTTCTATCTCATTGTCTAAAACTGTATCACGTGAATATTCCCAGCTGTGAGGGAGCTTGGAAACTGAATATTTCTTTAGAGAAAGGCATGAGAAATGATGTTGAGAATGGGTATTCCATAAGCCTACCTATATCATCTCCCTTACCACTGTCTTGTTTAGAAGCTCTCTGTTTGGCATTATTATTATTATACTTTAAGTTCTGGGATACATGTGCAGAACATGCAGGTTTGTTATATAGGTATATTTGGTATACCTATATATAGGTATACCTATATATAGGTATATTTGGCCATGGTGGTTTGCTGCACCCATCAACTCATCATCTACATTAGGTATTTCTCTTAATGCTATCCCTTCCCTAGCCCCCCACCCCCCAATAGGCCCAAGGGTGTGATATTCCCCTCCTTGTGTCCACATGTTCTCATTGTTCACCTCCCACTTATGAGTGAGAATATGCAGTGTTTGGTTTTCTGTTCCTGTGTTAGTTTACCAAGAATGGTGGTTTCCAGCTTCATCCATGTCCCTGCAAAGGACATGAACTCATCCTTTTTATGGCTGCATAGTATTCCATAGTATTCCATACTCCATAGTATTCCATGGTATATATGTGCCACATTTTCTTTATCTAGTCTATCATTCATGGGCATTTGGGTTAGTTCCAAGTCTTTGCTATTGTAAATACTGCTGCAATAAATATACGTGTGCATGTGTCTTTATAGTAGAATGATTTATAATCCTTTGGGTATATACCCAGTAATGGGATGCTGGGTCAAATGGTATTTCTGGTTCTAGATCCTTGAGGAATCGCCACGCTGTCTTCCACAATGGTTGAACTAATTTACGCTCCCACCAACAGTGTAAAAGCGTTCCTGTTTCTCCGCATCCTCTCCAGAATCTGTTGCTTCCTGACATTTCAGTGATCATCATTCTGGCTGGTGTGAGATGGTATCTCATCGTGGTTTTGATTTTCATTTCTCTAATGACCAGTGATGATGAGTATTTTTTCATATGTTTTTTGACTGCATAAATGTCTTGTTTTGAGAAGTGTCTGTTCATATCCTTCACCCACTTTTTGATGGGTTTGTTTTTTTCTTGTAAATTCGTTTAAATTCCTTGTAGATTCTGGATATTAGCCCTTTGTCAGATGAATAGATTGCAAAAGTTTTCTCCCATTCTATAGGTTGCCTGTTCACTCTGATGATAGTTTCTTTTGCTGTGCAGAAGCTCTTTAGTTTAATTAGATTCCATTTGTCAATTTTGGCTTTGGTTGCCATTGCTTTTTGTGTTTTAGTCATGAAGTCTTTGCCCATGCCTGTGTCCTGAATGGAATTGCCTAGGTTTTCTTCTGGGGTTTTTATGTCTTACATTTAAGTCTTTAATTTATCTTAGGTTAATTTTTGTGTGAGATGTAAGGAAGCAGTCTAGTTTCAGTTTTCTGCATATGGCTAGCCAGTTTTCCGAGCACCATCTACTAAATAGGGAATCCTTTCCCCATTGCTTGTTTTTGTCAGGTTTTCAAAGATCAGATGGTTGTAGATGTGTGGTTTTATTTCTGAGACTTCTGTTCTGTTCCATTGGTCTATATATCTGTTTTGGTACCAGTACCATGCTGTTTTGATTACTGTAGCCTTGTAGTATAGTTTGAAGTCAGGTAGTGTGATGCCTCCAGCTTTGTTCTTTTTGCTTAGGATTGTTTTGGCTATACAGGATCTTTTTTGGTTCCATATGAAATTTAAAGTAGTTTTTTCCAATTCTGTGAAGAAAGTCAATGGTAGCTTGATAGGGTTAGCATTGAATCTATAAATTACTTTGGGCAGTATGGCCATTTTCACAATATTGATTCTTCCTATCTGTGAGCCTAAAATGTTTTTCCATTTGTTTGTGTTCTCTCCTATTTCCTTGAGCAGTGGTTTATGGTTCTCCTTGAAGAGGTCCTTCACATCCCTTGTAAGTTGTATTCCTAGGTATTTTGTTCTCTTTGAAGCAATTGTGAATGGGAGTTCACTCATGATTTGGCTCTCTGTTTGTCTGTTATTGGTGTATAGGAATGCTTGTGGTTTTTGCACATTGATTTTGTATCCTGAGACTGCTGAAGTTGCTTACCAGCTTAAGGAAATTTTGGACTGAGCTGATGGGGTTTTCTAAATATACAACCATGTCATCTGCAAACAGAGACAATTTGACTTCCTCTCTTCCTACTTGAATACTCTTTATTTCTTTCTCTTGCCTGATTGCCCTGGCCAGAACTTCCAATACTATGTTGAAGAGGAGTTGTGAGAGAAGGCACCCTTGTGCGCCGGTTTTCAAAGGGAATGCTTCCAGCTTTTGCCCATTCAGTATGATATTGGCTGTGGGTTTGTCATAAATAGCTCTTATTATTTTGAGGTATGTTCCATCAATACCTAGTTTATTGGCTTTTTTTTTTTTGAAATGGAGTCTTGCTCTGTTGCCCAGACTAGAGCGTAGTGGCACCATCTTGGCTCACTGTAACCTCCATCCCCCAGGTTCAAGTGATTCTCCTGCCTCAGCCTCCTATGTAGCTGGGATTACAGGTGCATGCCACCATTTCTGGCTAATTTTTGTATTTTTAGTAGAGACGGGGTTTTGCCATGTTGGCCAGGCTTGTCTTGAACTCCTGACCTCAGGTGATCCCCCCACCTTGGCCTGCCAGAGTGCTGAGATTAAAGGTGTAAGCCACTACGCCTGGCCTCTGGCATTTTAGTGCAGTATAAATAAAATGTGAATTTCCTCACTACCTCTCTAATATTATAATTTATGACTCCTCTCCCTCTGTGGGTGTTCCAGTCACTGCAGCCCATATATATATATATATACACACACACACACACACACATATATATATATATACACACACACACACACACACACACACACACATATA